>NW_019392920.1:0-237981 GCF_000648675.2 Cimex lectularius | reverse complement strand
TTCATCCTTGGATGGCACTATAAGATATATATATATATATAAGGATATAAGGGGTATTCACGATCTTTGTGTTAACACTGTTAAGTCTGTTAGGTCCTGTCAGATCGAGAAAAATGATGACGTAGACTTGACAGAATGGGCTCGTTAACATTGCTCGATCTAACAGGCCAGAGCCAATGTTAGGTGTTAGGTTGAAAATGTAGTCACATCGCTAGACGTTCGGGCGTAGGTAGCCAACATGGCAGCCATGAATTTAACAGCTGTTTTTTGTTTACACGTATTTTATTTTTAAATATGCATAAATTAAAACAGACCAATACATTTATTTTGTTAATTTCTGACCTGTCCTTATACTCTCATCCATACTAGAGTCATCCCCTATCCCATAAAGTAGTTAGAAGTTAGAAGCAGGAGCTAAGTTAGGTATGTCGGCACGAATTAATCAAGTCTTTCATTCAAAATGCTATCTATGCACTCGAAAAGTACTAAGAAATGACAAGCTTAAATTGCTGCCGACCTACCTAACTTGTATCCTAACCTCTAACAGCCTACAACATTATAGCACACAATATACAAATACAAAAATACATTTAAACAAAAAACTGCTGTTAAATTTATGGCTGCCATGTTGGTTACCTACGCCCTAACGGCTAGCAATGTGACTACATTTTCGACCTAACACCTCATTGGCTCTGGCCTGTTAGATCGAGCAAGCCGATTCTTACAAGTCAACGTGATCATTTTTCTCGATCTAACAGTATTTAACAGACTTAGCAGGGTTAACACAAATATCGTGAATACATTACCTAACATCTTAAAAACAACCTGAATACCTCTATAAGGAAGGTTTATGAGCCGACAAACAGCTGAGGTCATCGCCGGCCCACTGCGTATTTTCCTTATTTTTCTGTTCTTGTAAGCATATTTTAACTGCAGTTATTTGAACGCCTCGACGGTTACTGACACTCATACTTTTTTATGTGTATTACGCTGATATCCTAAAATGTTGGTCAAGTACATTCCCCCAGAGTACTCGATATTGCTCGGGTTGGGGTAGAATCCACTCCATTCTCGTTAATTACTTATTTACAATGTTCAGACATCACGCACTCACCCCAGCTCAGCTGAAATACAAACGAGAGGCTAGTCGTCACCCCAGAGTACTCGATCATGGGGGCGGGATTAAGCAATTCTTTCCTTTCACGCTTAAATTACATTCATTACAATAAATTAGCATAAACTCAACATCCGATACAACATGGAAGTCTGGTCACATTCAGTCGAACAGAGTGCCCGATATTCCTGGGGGCTTGGTCGACAGTCCATTTTCGCTAATAACTTACTTTTATTCTTCAGACTTCACAAATTCACCCCAAAGTAGTCGACATTCTTCGAGCGGGGTTAAACAGATACTTCTATCACGCTAATAAATTACATTCGTGCTAATAAATGAATATAAATACTAGACACAACATAAAGCACACATAAACTACATACATTTAAAAATCCTTATAACCCTGAGGTAGGTACCTGAACAATGATCGTTGCCCGCTGACGCAAGTCTATGCAAAGATCATATACCAAAATATTGTCAATATACATCAATGTCTACTACAATTAAAGAGGTGGTCGACCTGTTTGAAGAGGTGTTATTCTAACCGTACATAACGAACACCTACGCGGTCAAAATCCGTCCAGAAGGTGCCATCTAAATGTAAATGTTCTTTTATAAGTACGTCCAAAATAGGTCGATCGTCGATATCATAAATAAAAGCTATTATTTGTTATTTACAGCGATATTTTTATGAGATAATAATTCATGAAGCGTAGAATGCCATATGTCGTAAATGCTTAACGTCATAAACGCTCAACTGCGCTATAAAAATGGACCAGTACCGCTCATAAGAGCGATAAAATTATCCAGAAAAATTGTGAAAACATTAGCCGAGTGGGGAAGGGTGAAATTCCCCACTGGTATTCGAATCCGGCCAATCTCTGACTATTTCCATAATCGGATCCCAGGGGTGAGGGCGGCGGAAATGCCGCTGGAGTTTAAAAAGTAGTTTACCTAATCCGGGGGAAAGTATGCCCCTTGTAAACTTTCCATTCCATCTTCAGGTTCTTTAATGTTTTATTCATCCGACCGCTACGGCGGGATGTGAGAGGCGATATGTTTTCACCTTCCCATTTATATACCCTCCTTGAACCAGTTTTAAATTTTCACGCTCCGGCTATCTAGCGAGTTAGGTACGCTCAGTTACACACATCGACAAAAATCAGACATTTAATTTGCATCTGCACACTCCAACAGGTGTTTCGGCTGATTTTGGTGGTTTTGTTATCAAAAATCTGCACCTCGTGAGGTTGTTTATTCAATAGTGTATACCAGATCATAAGGCATGACATTTGACTGTATATTTTGAACGGTGAACTCATAAAAAGCATCGACGATGACAAAAGGAAAGTTTATGTTCGATTCCGTCAAAATGTCCCCCACTGGTCTAACCAAGATATATTGGATTTTTCTATTTTAACTGACACATTGTAATGGATTGACAAACACTTCAAATCATTGGTTACATAACATTAAAGTTTTTGAAATTCGTCGCAATAAATAATATTGTAAGTTGTGTTTTATTTCCAGATGGTAAAATTATAACAATACAGCAACAAATCTTTATCTAATATCCGCAATGTGATGCGGTGACGATGGAACTAAATCTCACTCGCCTACCTCTTCTATGACGGCTTGGGTGAGACTCTGTAGACCTCCTCGATTGGCATTTGTTGAAAAAGTATGCCGGACTGGACTGGCAAACCCACTGAACACATTGGTCAACAGGGAAGGACGAAAAGCCCTTTTAGAATGTCGTAGATTACCATAAGAAAGGATGTGTGGAGTGACCGTTAGCCAATGATTATTTGGAGATCGTGAGGTGCGGTCTGGTGTGATGTAGGTTTAAGAAAAACGTTTTGTTTATCGTACCAACGTTTCGATCTTTATTGAGATCATCTTCAGGGCTCAAAGTGTTTGTTTTCTGGTAGATGTATCATTCTTGTGTATCTTGTTGAGAATGCCCTTCGTTCTTCTCGTGTACAAATGTGTGGTGTTTAATGACCGTTAGCCCATGATTAATTGGAGATCGTGGCACTCTCGACACGATACATAAGAATGACGCATCTACCAGAAAACAAACACTTTGAGCCCTGAAGATGATCTCAATAAAGATCGAAACGTTGGCACGATAAAGAAAATGTTTTTATAAAACCTACGTCACACCAGACCCCATCTCACGAGCTCCAAATAATCATAAGAAAGGATCTTTGTACATAAGGATTTTCATGCAATTTAAAGACAGAACAAGTCACTATTTACTATGACATTGTAAAATTGGAAATTTTACCTTGTTGCTTTGAGGTATTGCTTTAGTTGTTGTCGACTTTCACCCTGTTGTCAATCCCCGATGTGCATATACCTCAGGGGAGTTCACTTACCATATTATGCGGCTGGGTCTTAGTATCTTAAGCCAGATGCCAAGGAGATCATCGCTTTCTGACAAACGTGGTTAGGCTACAACGGGAGCTTTCGACAGCTAGGTCAGCCCCGACGCATGCGAACTAAAATCTAACCTAAAACTAACTAACTTCTATATAGCATAAGCTGTGCTCATAGCAGTCCAACCGGAGGCGACGGGGTTCGTCGCTCTTTCTCTCTCATTATTTTTAATCCTTTGTACATAGTTTTTGTAAATAGCAGTAATTTTACTTATAAATATATAAAAAAGCAATTTTTGTAAATGTTCTCTGTGGTCACAAAAGTACCTGTAAGAAATTGCTAGTCAGTACAAAAAATAGTTGGACCTTTAGTCCTAGTAACTAGTAGATTTTTAGCGAGATGTCTGTTTTCACCGTCAAAAATGTATTATGCTGGCCATACGCTCCATAATCTTAAACCCAAAACGCTTGTACAATAGTTTTCCATGTTAATCGTTTTCTTCATCCTTGGATGGCACTATAAGGTGCCGAATGCTTGGTGAACCCAGCATTTAGTCTAATGACCCTACGAAGATTGGAACCCTACATAGATCTGCAGGTCGATCAACGAACATCATAAAATAAAATAGATAAAACAGATCTATGTACAATTTTAAAAAAATCGGTGTTTTTATTGCATTATTTCTTCGATTTAGCATTTAATTTATGTTCTTTTTATATATTATGAAAATAGTGACTCATACATTAAAGTAGTATTGAAATTTTTAGTGAGCATCTTTTTGTCTTTGTTTTTGCCTGTATTTAGAGAAGTATCACTCATAAATATTAAATGACTCAAGAATTTCGTTTTTGACGGTAAAATCGGGGCTTTTTTAGGAGCGAAAAAAGTTCGCCAAGTGGAAATATCGATTTCCTCGAGTTTTAGGGGGAGTTGCGTTGGAGCACGGAGTACACCTCATTTTCCGGCAAGTTTCATTTGCTCTTGCCCTTTCATCTAAATAAAAATACGAGCCAGGATCCTTTTTTCTACAACCTCGCTCTCGTTCAATTAGCGAAAAGATGTTTATTAAATTGTTCCCTCGGAAATTAAATTCCAGAATTTGATTCAATGAAAATAGTGAGAAAAAGAAGATCCTGGCCAGATGATAATGACATACTTGACTGGGTATGATTGGACGTGACTCCATGTGGTTTGATGAGATTTTGAGTCACTGTAAGGAGCAAGTCTCACTTGACGGGGTCTGATGTGGTTTTTTTTTTTTTTAAGATAAGATAATAAGCTGTGGTGGAAACGGTTTACCAGCTCCGAAGTCGACTCTCACGTCTACTGGACCAGTTTTTATGGAATCGTACATTTGGCACAATCGATTATGATAAGTGGAGCTTCTTTTCTGAATTGAGATAATGAAAGTAGAGGTGATGAATATGGACCAGTGTAGAAATTCTTTTGGAAGATTGTATGTATGTAATATACATGTAGCATCCGTACTGGTTATTTAAAAATGTATGTTTAAATCGCCGTATGGATAAGATTTCTTATCTTCTTCTTCTTCCAGTTTCTAAACGGTACCGATATAACTTTTTCCTTTTTTAAATGCCTCAACATTAAATCCGGGAACACACTTACCCTATGCAACGCCACGCTCCGCTACCCGATGCTACCCGACATCTTGTCACGTTTTGTTGGGGTGTGCACATCTGTGCAAAGTCAAGTGCCCGTCAAGTACAATCACACATCGTGTATCACAATAATCACTATCATAATCGAACTCCTCTTTTGTTCTTAATGCACTATTTGGAGCAAAACCTTGTAATAAATTGTTTGTTAAACTTAATTTTAAGTTTTAAATAAAGTTATTCTGGTGTTTTGATAAATTTTCTGCCTAACCATCATAATTAAATGATTTTTTTTATAGAAACTTATGAATTTTTGATCTCCTTTAATTTGGTTTACATTAAAATAACATGTTGTAATTAATATAACGACAAAATTACATATACTTAGTTTGAAAGAAACTACAAAAATATGAGTGTCCTGTTCTGAAGCTCTCGACGAAAATGGTGTCATTTTATGAGCAAAACCATGAAATAAATTTTTACTTAAATTTTATGAGTAAAACCATGAACTAAATTGTTAGTTAAATTTTATGAGCAAAACCTGTAATAAATTGTTAGTTAAATTCATTATATCAAAAAATAGTATTCCGGTGTTTTGGTCAGTTTTCTACCAAACCATTGAAATTATTATTTATTTATTTTTTAATAAAAACTAATGAATTTTTGATCTCGGTTAATTTGGTTTACATTAAAATAAGAACGTTTTAATTAATATAATGACAAAATTACATATACATAGTTTGAAATAAACTACAAAACATATGAGTGTCCTGTTCTGACGCTACTCGACGAAAATGGTGTAATTTTATGAGCAAAACCATGAACTAAATTGTTAGTTAAATTTTATGAGCAAAACCTGTAATAACTTGTTAGTTAAATTCATTCTATCAAAAAACGGTATTCTGGTGTTTTGATCAGTTTTCTACCGAACCATTGAAATTATTATTTATTTATTTTTTTATAAAAACTAATGAATTTTTGATCTCGGTTAATTTGGTTTATATTATAATAAGTACATATGTTGTAATTAATATAACGACAATAATACATGTAGTTCGAATAAAAATATGAGTGTCCGGTTCTTTTGTATTCGACTGTACTCGATGCTAACCGGCGAAAATCTGGACAGTTGGGGATCACACAGCGTAGAGTAGGGTAGCGTAGCATAGCATCGGGCAGATGTGCACGGGGTAATACAATCTTATGGAAAAATGGATTTGCGTCGGGTAGCGTCGGATGGCGTTGCATCGGGTAAGTGTGTTCCCGGCTTAAAAGTCTTTGATATTCGTTTAAATAGAGATCAGGTATTTTCCAAGACAGATTCGTTAACTCAATTTTCGCGTTTTTCTATAGGTATGTGAAAATGTAAGAATTACCTTACATCTTCTGGACCGTATCAACAGTAGCTCTTTCTTCACGTTGATAACTTTTCGGTATTCTTCAGGAAGATCGAATAGCAATCGTAATGTGATCCAAATGAAATTGCCGAATTAAAATTTACAAGGGGAAGACCAGGTTTGTGGGTCATGGATTTGGATCCAACTCGTTTTTGTGATTCTACACTCTAAACTATTGAACTTTTATCCGCCACTTCTTGTGAATAGTTGGTTTCGCCAAAAAAATATTTGTACGTTTAGATTGTCCGTTTTTAATCGTTTTATTTCGCCGTTATACTTGTTCAAATTGACTATGTGAATATATCAATTAATTATTCTTTTTATGTAAGGTATTGGTTGAGATGAAAAAGCTAGTGTCCCGAGCAGGATTCGAACCCACGACCTTCGGCTCAATACGCCGCTGCTTTACCACTTGAGCTATCGTGAATTCGATCCACACGGATACTAACTATGTAAATATATCATTTCACAGCATTTTTTATGTAGAACAATAAAAATATAGTAAAAACTATCAAAGTTAATCACTAATTAAAAATTTCTGAAAAACCAAATATTTTTCAACTAAGTAAACTAGTACAATTAATTGAGGGTTTTAGTTGAGATAAAGAAGTCAATGGCACGAGCGGGATTCGAACCCACGATCTTCGGCTAGATACGGCTAGATTGAGGTCACGATAGCTCAAGTGGTAGAGCAGCGGCGTATCTAGCCGAAGATCGTGGGTTCGAATCCCGCTCGTGCCATTGACTTTTTATCTCAACTAAAAACCTTAATTAATTGTAATATATTAATTGGTCAAGCGGACCACGAAATTAGTGAATTTAAGTAAACTAGGTCAAATATTTTTCGTGAAACTAATACGAAATTTCATTTCAACACCTCTAAAGACCCTTAAATATATTTTTTTTTACTTTTTGTCGGTTACACGCACACACACACACGCGCACGCGCGCACACGCACGCACAGAGAGAGAGAGAGAGAGAGAAACTAGTCCTCTTTTTTATGTAATATTTCCAACTTAGTCTGTGATATTATTTTGAAATAATTATAATTAGCAAATAAGAGATGATTGATAAAAGAAAATAATGTTTAAATATTGACTGAAAATGTAGCCCTGAGAAAGGTGAGATTTAAAAAAACCGAAAGCGTGACATAGTTTCAATACACAACATTTGACCACATCCCCAATCCCACCAAATATATTGTGAATAGTTGCTGGTCGATCCCCTTTACATCATTAAATCCCATGGAGTGAGCCCCATCAGACCACGTCAAGTGTGCAAGTATAGCCTGTGCCAGGACCGTCCTACTAATGAATATTGGGGAAAGGGAAAGCGGAAGTGCTGGTAATTGAAAGGGCGGAGGCAAAAATCGTTTTCCGAGTACATTTTAACAAACTGGGGCAATCAATTAGGATGTTGAACTTCCTCAATATACCTTGCCGAAAATGTGAAAAAGAGGAGAGGCACGAATATAACAAAGCTGTAACATTTACGGGTCATAAAAGCGTTTTACAGTTTAAAGTTGGTTAATTTGTGTAAAAAGCTTTGGTTGTTATCTACCAAGCCATAATTTTCAATTGACTTTGTTCCTAAGTCTAAAGTAATAACCACAAATTAACAAATAAACCTCTAATTGGTAGGATATGAAGTTCGGTTAACTACTTGCTAAGCGCAAAATTAACTTCACCAAGTTATTATTATTATTATTATTATTAGAAATACCTCATCATATATGTTCTATCAACACAAAATAATATATATTTTTGTATTTTGAACTGATGGACACCAACGACCAAATTTACCTGGGGTTCAGGTTCATTTAGCAGACCAACAACCACCACCAACAGTGCATTAAATTTTACTCGCATTTACGTGAAGGCGTCCGTTGAAGTTAAGACCGAAGGATTTCTTTAATTTCAGAATGAATCAATTATCGCCTTATAATGTGAAAAGCGCGCGAAACGACAAAACAGACATTCAGGTATTTTATCGCACTGGACTTGGACAATAGTAATGCATTGGAATGAATGTGATTTATTAGCGCGAAAGGAAGAGGTTGTTTAACCCAACTTCCAGGAATATCGAGTACTCTGGGGTGAGTATGTCTGAAGAGTAAAAGTAATTTATTAGCGTGAAAGGAATAGGTTGCTTACAACCCCGCTCCAAGGAATATTAAGTACTCTGAGGGGGGGGGGGGAGTGTTTGACGTCTAGAGAGTAAAAGTAAGTTATTACCGAGAGTGGAGAAGGTTCAACCCCGCCACGAGGAATATCGAGTACTCTGGGGGAGTGAATGTGACCATACAACTATGTCTGTGGTGATGTATATATGTGTATTGTATGTTTCGTTTCTGTTCTGTATTTGACAACATTAGGTACAAACGAGAGACTAGCACTCTAGGATATCAACGTAGTATATATTTGAAATGCTCAAATGACTGCAGTTTAAAACAAAACATGCGAACGAAGAGAAAAAGAAGGAAAACACGCAGAGGGCCGGCGATGACCTTAGCTGTTTGTCGGCCCATAAACTTCCCATTTTTTTATTATTATTATAGTTATCATGTAAGGTAGCCAAGCAGCCATCGAAGCACTAAATTCATTCGCTCTACGATTATACTGAATTGCAAAACTAAACTAAACAGATTAGGTATGCAAAACGAAGTCACCATCTTCTAGGTCCCAGGACATGTGGGAGTAGAGTGCAAATAGAGAGAGGACGGACGCCTTTGCAAGGAAAGGGGCTGTTATACTGCTGATAGATCCTGAGCCCTTCTATTGCATAGGAATTAACACTAACAATGAGTATGTCAGACAAAAAGACAAATTGAAAATGAGGGAATAGTGGAATTCACTCCTTGCACACAAACAATCCAAGAATCTTCTAGCACTCTTTGGTAGGAAGAACAGAATGAATCACAGAAAGCAGGGTAAAACGTCTTGATCCTGATAAGGACACTGCAGACTGAATTGGCATTTGAAGAAGATTGGTATGACACAATGTCATTAACAGTCAGATTCAGACATCAACACACCTACTAACGAACTGTTGCGCCACATTTGCCCGCAGGAGGAATTCTTTTTGGATATACCGTAGAAGAAATTCAACCACTGAAACGGGGCCTACTTATCAAGTTTCTTGATGAGCTATCAGTACAGTGAGGGGTAATACACCGTTTCCAAATAAGCAAATATCAGTTGAAATTTAGATAAAAGAGGAAATTTGTGAAATGATTGAGCTAAACGTCAGCTAACAATGAGCAATAAGTATTTCGTCCTTCTGTGCTCTTTCACAGATTATAAAAAATTCAAGTGGACCTGAAGCAAATTATGAGATAGCACGTTAAACGATATGTAAAAGTTTAGACTAGAATATCGACCTCCTGACAGAAAACTGCAGAAAGTTAGCATTTAAAGCGAATAGAGGAGGGTCGGTTTAGCCGTTGACATGACGCTCATCACTGTAAGGTGAATGCCCCGGGTTCGAATCCAGCGGCCCTGCATTCGAACCCGACATACTTATATTCATAATTCAGTAAAAACTGTATAAAATAAAACAAAAATAGAATAGAAGTTGTGCGGGTCCAATGACACCGTGCAACAATTAGCGTAATTTCATATCTACTATTCTATCAGTTATCACCCCTTCGTCTTTTAAAGGTGGTTTTTCCGGAAAATTAGAAAACACGAAATCGGTTCGTTCATATTCGTACCTTACCGGTACAGGGTATGAAAGTAAATTTCCTTTCCAGTTTAAGAGAGAATTCGTGAAAATAGCTCCTTGACATCAGGGACTGAAGTCAACAGGTTGAAAGTTTCATTTCCCCTCGTCTCCTCCGTCATCAGGGCAATTGCTCAACTTTATCACTTACTTTGCCCCGACTCTCGGATTTGTCTTAGCAAATTGGATTCCATTCAAGAAGTTTTAATTCCCACGATGTCGGAGGTGGATTAATTTCTAGCCAATTCATTCAAATCGCAGATTAGCGCTTTGTCAGTTCCTTCTTAGTTAAACGATTTTTTCGCTGCATTTTCACTTAGCGGTTATCAATCCAACGTGAAATCTTGTTTTCAAGCTTGTTTAATTATTTGCTTTTTATTTAACTACTTATGGAAGTTGCCAAAATTGCCAAAAAAATTAATCGATTTTTATGATTTTTACAGAAAATGAGTTATGAAGAAAGTAGCTCTTCTTGAAAAGTTCAACTACGTCTTCATTTTTTATCAATAGCAAAATAATAATAATAAACTCACTTGTTTTACACAAACAAAACGACAAATTTTATACCTTAAAAAAATAATTTATCGTTTATTCATGGTGTAATCGCATTCACTAAAACATAGTGTAAATAAAACGTGACCATGCATTAAAACGAACACTTTAGATTTTCTTGTCAGGGAAGATGGACGATATATATTTCAAAAAATAGTTAAAAATCATCTTCCAACAAAAATAATATTCAGGCCTAAATGGTCCGGCTAAATTTCTCTTAAATAGACATCGTGTTTAAGTCTAGTTTTAAATTCTTTTCAATTAATTAATTTTTAATTAAGGTTTTGATTGAGATAAAAAAGTCAGTGTCACGAACGGGATTCGAACCCACGACCTTCGGCTCAATACGCCGCTGCTCTCCCACTTGGGCTATTGAGAATTCGATCCACTCAGACACCACCTTCCCATCTCAACCCCACCTTTTAAATTTTCCCTCCTTTTTTGCCATTTTTCAAATTTCGTGAAATCTATTTGATTCTCGGCGACAAATGAAATGGCCTCGGAGAGCTTTATATATTCTTATATAGCTTTATATATATATATATTTATACTTCATTTTAAACTTATTCAATTCACTAGTTTCGTGGTCCGCTTGACCAATTAATATATTACAATTAATTAAGGTTTTTAGTTGAGATAAAAAAGTCAGTGTCACGAGCGGGATTCGAACCCACGACCTTCGGCTAAATACGCCGCTGCTCTCCGACTTGGGCTAATGAGACTTCGATCCACTCGGACACCACCTTCCCATCTCAACCCCACCTTTCGAATTTTCCCTCCTTTTTGCCATTTTTGAAATGTCGTGAAATCTATTTGATTCTCGGCGACAAATGAAATGGCCAAGGAGAGCTTTAGTGAAGGATACTTTATTTTGCTTATTACATGTATTAGGTTTCGTGGTCCGATTGACCAAATAAATTCTTTTCAATTAATTAATTTTTAATTGAGGTTTTGGTTGAGACAAAAAAGTCAGTGTCACGAGCGGGAAGTCACGGCGCGGAAGGTCGAATCACGCTCGTGACACTGATTTTTTTATCTCAACCAAAACCTTAATTAATAATTAATTAATTAGAAAGAATGTATTTGGTCAATCGGACCAATGAACTTAATACATCTAGTTTTAAATTTTTACCGCTGTTTTAAAATATTTGTTGTCAGGGTACTTCAGAGCCAATTTTGAAATGAAGTATACTATTTACCTACTGTTTTAAAGGATTTTTACTCTGAAAACGATGGCGCAATAAGTTTTTAAATTTGTCAAAGAAGTTATGGCACATAATGTGAAGAGAAGTTTTCATTATTACGTATTCTCATTTGCTATTTTGGTATTAGTCGATTTTATAAAATTATTGGGATGATGTTGATGAGTCTGCTAGGCGTAGGTACGCTCATTTTTAGTTAATTTAGAAGGTTAATAATGTCTGACAAATAATTTTGCTATTTTGTGTATTTTCTCATAGAAATCGTTGTTAAAATGATACGTTTTTCTTCTTTCGAATGGTCTGTTTGACGTTGAAATCCTTTAAACCGTTTTCGAATTATAGCCGTTTCAACTTTATTTTTAACATAATGACCTAGTTTACTTAAAAATATTTGATTTTTAAAATCGTTTGGTTGTTGGTCAACTTTGGTTGCTTATGTCTGTCTACCAAATAATTTTGCTATTGTATTGTGTATTTTCTCATAGAAATATTTTATATATTTTAATGTCACATACGTCGTTAAAATGCTGTTTTTCTTCTTTCAAATGGTCAGTTTTTGACGTTGAAATCCTTTTAACCGTTTTTGAATTATAGCCGTTTCAACTTTATTTTTAACATAATGACCTAGTTTACTTAAAAATATTTGATTTTTAAAATCGTTTGGTTGTTGGTCAACTTTGGTTGCTTATGTCTGTCTACCAAATAATTTTGCTATTGTATTGTGTATTTTCTCATAGAAATATTTTATATATTTTAATGTCACATACGTCGTTAAAATGATGTTTTTCTTCTTTCAAATGGACTGTTTTTGACGTTGAAATCCTTTTAACCGTTTTTGAATTATAGCCGTTTCAACTTTATTTTTAACATAATGACCTAGTTTACTTAAAAATATTTTATTTTTAAAATTGTTTGGTTAATGAAAAACTTTGGTTGCTTATGCTATATTTATTTTGCAATCTATATAAAAAGAGCTGTAAAATTATATATTTACATGGATGATTTGAACAAGTAGAATGACGAACTAAAAATGTTAACAAACGGTAAATCTCAAAATTCAAAAACTTAAAAAAAAAAAAATTGGCGAAACCAGGGCCTATTCATAATAAGTATCTGATACGAGTCCAATTGTAGAATAAAAAAAAAAGTTGGGTCCAAATCCGCGACCCACTAACCAGGTTGTCCTCGTTGTAATTATAATTTTTCAATGGTCCAAATTTCTGAAATGATCATCTTATTTAGCCAAAGGTCTAAAATAAATTTAAAAGCGTAATAATATTGTAACTTTATTTCGAAAAAAAATTTCGTTTAAACAAACAAAACTTAATTTCCGTTTCTTTTTCAGGACGAGAGATAAAGACTTGGAATTTTGAAACCAGGCCGAAATAGTGCGATGGCAAACACTCGTATTTATTATGGTGAGTGATATCATAAAATTAATTACGTTCACATCCTAAACATGTTCAAATCATGAGAAATGGGCGTTTTGAAACGGTTTTACCAACATGTAAAGATAAATTTTCCGTTTATGGTAAAAATGCGCGTTTGATTATTTCCAATTCGATTAAAATTCAATTTTAAATTTATTTTCGACTATACACAAATAACAAATTGTATCTATAAAAATAATATTTTAAAAAATATTTGGATTCGAACACTTTCCCACGAGAACTAATTCTTCTCAAACAAAGCTAATTGTAACAATAATGATGTAGTAGTAAAATAATATTACAATTCAGCATCATAAACGCGAGTGTGTTAAGAGTGGCATTTAAAACAATAAAATACAAATTACAAATGTTTTAATGGGTAATAACACTTAATTTCAGGACTTAGATATAGGCCTGCTTCATACTTATACTCTGCACACGACTCGGGACTCAATCCGGCATTAGTTGTACCCGCGTCCAAGGTTAGAATGGAACGCAATAATTTATGGAGTTGTATAGACGTATAAAGAAAAGGAGAAGAAATAAACGAGAAGAGACGAGATTGGGAGATTTGTTGTATTTTTTGAAGATTTAAGAAATGACAGTGTAAGAGTTTTCAGCTGCTTTAGATGTGCAAACATTTGACGAACTACATTAAAGAAAGAAAGATTCTTTTTTTTCCTCCTGCAAGATGTATCTGGCCTATTCAGATGTCGGCAGTTACGTCAAAGACAGTGTTCTTCTTGGAAGCCATGACTGAAAAATGAACTCAGAGAAATGGCTTCCTCGTCTAGCATCTAGATGAAGATAATGCGCAGAAAGTTTGGGATATGCCTTTGAAGGCAATAAGTAGTAGTGCTCCCTCAGCCGCAGTATTAAATTTAGCATTGTCACGAGCGGCAGTGTAGGCAAATTCTACGAACTGCTTCTGCGGAAGATGTTCCCACCGGATATTAGAAGAAGACACTAAGACAAAAACTAATCATACGGAAATCCAAGAGATGGTGTCAAATGGGAAATAACAGAGAGCATACGTGGGTTAAGACCTAACAAGCGCCAAAAATTGACGAGTTTGAAGCTAGGGCATTAAAAAAATGAAAAAACCTGAGGCCCTTGGCAATTGTCAATGTTTGTATTAGCCTCGGCTACTTGCCGATTGCTTGGAAGGCAGCAAAATTAACGCTAATACGGATCAAAGATGCAGACACCAAAAGCTTATCGGTGGAAGCCCCCTTAGCGTTATGGGCAAAACCCTGGAATTGCTAGTCTCGAGGAGGATTAACGATAGGATTACCCTCTCAGACAGGCAATTTGGCTGAGGAAGAGCGACACAATCCTACGGCTGAGAATTAAGTACGTCCCAAAGATGGCTGGATCTTTCTATGTTCCGAAGTTCCATATTTTGTCGTTGCTGTTGAAGCGTTCTGGGTGCACAAACGGTTTCGACGACAACTTGGGATTGACAATTGGAACAAGGTTTTTCTAATTTTTGTCTTTCCTGATGAAGCGTTCGGGCTGCACAAACACCTTCGACGACCATTTGGAGTTGACGATTGAAACAAGAATTTTCTATTACCGCATTTCGATAGCACGATGATATGTTGAGTATTCATTTAGAATAATGAAAAATAAATTGAAAATTTTCCATAGAGCTATAAACCTAAATCCCGAATTAGCCATTGAAATCGACACACAATTTCGTTCACGAACATGATCGATCCCTCAACATCATGGTCTGCCATTTCAGCGGAGGCCATTTTAAAAGGTAAACTTTGAATTAGAAACGAATGCCGTGCCGGGTAGATGTGAAGGCCTCCATAAACATCCAACTCTATGCATTTTAGCTTGGCCGTTTACCCGAGACCGACAGTCGACTCTTGACGAGGGGGGTGCCGGCTACCCTCAACAATGCCCGGCAACTGGGTATCGGTGATACGAATACAGCTTTTGACCAGTATGAAACATCTCATTCACTTCTACTCCCAATAATCGTGTACACCAAGTGTGAAACAGGCCTTGGGCGGAACGAATCTGACTGGTAGTGTCATCTAGTTTCAAAAATCTATTTCAATCGGGCTTGTTTTCCTCACTAAATTAGTTTCTTAAGACGAAGTCTGCCATAGATTTTCAGCCCGATTGTTTAAATTGTTCTCGTTTTCATCGTTGTTTACGTCTCCGCTCGTAAATTAATACACTCTTGTTTCGATGCGAGGGTCATATTCCATGATTAAATTAACTAGATTCTGTGAAATTTATTTTATACCGGCATCAGGTTATAACAAGATTTTGGATATGTCACGTGATAATTAGAAACTTGCTCTTTTAAAATTAAAAACAATAATCAATATAGTTTAATGGTTTAATGACTCTACGAGAACTAAGTTTGTAAATGATATGCCCAACAAGTATGATGAGAGGTGTTTTCATACAGTTCCACCTTCATAACGTTTTGATAATTTGTTAACAATTTTCCAATGTAATCGATCAAAATCCTTTCAAAACTCCAATTTTTGCATAACTTGTAACACTATGGTGAACGATAATTTATGTATATTTTTTCTGTTTTGTTTTTAGATCAATTTCTCATATTTGCAGCATGTACCTCTTCAAAATGGCAAAACTGCCATTCCCAAAATTTTGTCTGATGATATCTGTATGTCGTAGCCGTAGAAAGACGAAGTTCGAAAATTTCGGCGAAAAAAAATGCAAAACGTTCATTTTCAGATTTGAACCTTTGTAGGAGGACTTCGGGATTGCGGGCGAGAAGCGAAACTAATCTCTGCTTTCTGTAGGGTGAGCCGTGAGTTGGGTCGAAAATTTTCGAGATTGCCATGGTTGTAATCTTCACGAATAATTACGGCCATAGCCCGAGTCGTAGCCGTCGTTAAGCCTTCAACTTTTCACGAGGCTCAGCTCAACATCCGCTCGACCCAGGCGAACCTCCTCGCTCTCCTCTTCCCACAGGTAAAAACTCAAAAAGTTGCAAAACTTGCACCTCATGTAATTTGATTTTTCCCTTTGAAATAATTTAATATTACTTAGCCAAACTGATAATTTTGATCCTGCTCAGATACCTTTTATAAAAATATTGGTCAACGTTCATTTACCATTCATGTAAATATTCATTTCAGTGTTGTGTCTTTTTGATGTATCTGTGGGTTTCATGTGTTTTGTCCCCCCGATGCGCACTTTTTGTGTTTTACCGGCCTTCTATTTTTTGAGCATATCGTTAAAAATCGTTCAATACAAAAATTGATGTCACGAGAAAAAGTTATTAATAATTCTGAAATCTGCTTCCTATAAAGAGAACATTTTTCACATTGGTTTTTGTTTCCATTTAAATGAATTGTTGAATCTATANGGAATCGATTCTACTCTTCGTTTGGAGCAAAAAATGCTCAGGAGAAAATTTTCGGAAAGTTCTCTATTTTGAAGATATTCGTCAATTTAGGTTTGTTCAACTTTTCACTACCTTACCACATAAAAACGCTTACAACTTCCAAAATGTTGAGACTACAACAAATCCAATTGCACCATTTGAAAGAACGCTAAATTTGCTGGAAGATACTTTTTTGCAATAATCTGAATGACATAAAATGTTAACCAATATCAGTTGGAACATGTCAAAATTACAAAATTTAAAATTTGGGTCATGATTGCACATTGTACTGAGGTTACAAAAAAATACCTACAACTTGTCAAATTTTACAAAAACTTGTTCATCTAATACGCTTTACGTTGATATATCCAGGTTTTTAAATAATGTTCTAATAGAGTGGAAAAGTAACAATTGAATGTTCGAAAAGCTAAGGTAAATTTGAAGGGGGGTAGAAATAAATCAATTAGAACTCGCTTTGTAAAATAAAAATGACACATCTGTAATCTCACAAAAACCATACAAGAAATCTTCATACAATAAAATGCAATGGTTCTTCTTGTAGAAAGCACCTAACGACAAAGGAGGAACTTTTCAGAGGAAATCGTGTTTTCCCTCTTCTCGAATGCATAAATGACTTTCTGAATTTCTACCCCCCCCCCTTCAAATTTACCCTAGCTCACGTTTTCGAACAATCAATTGTTATATTTCAACTCTACTAGAACATTATTTAAAAACCTGGATATATCAACGTAAAGCATATTAGATGAAGAAGTTTTTGTAAAATTTGACAAGTTGTAGGTATTTTTTTGTAACCTCAGTAGAACGTGCAATCATGAGGAAAATTTTAAATTTTGTAATTTTGACATGTTCCAACTGATATTGGCTAACATTTTATGTCATTCAGATTATTGCAAAAAAGTATCTTCCAGCAAATTTAGCGTTCTTTCAAATCGTGTAATTGGATTTGTTGTAGTCTCAACATTTTGGAAGTTGTAAGCGTTTTTATGTGGTAAGGTAGAGAAAAGTTGAAAAAACTTAAATTGACGAATATCTTCAAAATAGAGAACTTTCAGAAAATTTTCTCCTGAGCATTTATTGCTCGAAACGAAGAGTAGAATTGATTCCCTGAGTTTTGTCAGAAGGAACTGGGACACCCTATATATAGAGTGTATATATTGTAACGTTTTTTCAATATATTTCAATTCTTTACCTCTTTTTCTTCAATTTACTTTTTAAACTAAGTTTTTCTTTTGGCTAACATCAAACAAAGTTCATTTCTACGTCTGTCTTTACAAATGCCGGTTTTTATTCCTGATGAACAATGAGGATAAGATACGATTTCAGTGAAATTACTACTTTCGTATGAAAACCTCGGACGACTCCTGTCTTTTTCAGGTGGCTTCAAAATAAGACTTTGTTGAAATAAGACCTTTTGTCATCGCAAATGTCTCTTTGAAAAGGTTTCATTTAAAAACATTGGCAAAACATCGGTTTAAAGTAGAGACGATTATAATCTTAAAAACGTTTTTCATACTATAGCTGTAGAGATCAGTCAAAAAGCTCTTTTTCGTTTGTGAAGCCTGTATTCAACCGAATTACCAACGCTATTGTAAATCCGTTAAATTTAATTTACTTCTTTCAATTAATTAATATTTTTATGTAAGGTTTTGATTGAAATGAAAAAGTTAGTGACTCAGGCGGGATTCGAAACCGTTCCGAGTGGATCGAATTCATGATAGCTCAACTGGTTTGAGCAGCGTACTGAGCCGAAGGTCATGGGTTCGAATCCCGCTCGCGACACTAACTTTTCCATTTCAATCAAAGCCTTACATAAAAAGATTAATTAGCTATTGTAAATTTTTACTCGTTTCTTTTTAATCTTCCATTTTCTCATATCGCAAATGTATTTTCAGTTTATTAATTATGATTTGATCTAAACGAATTATTTTAAACCAAAGGAACAGAAAGAATAAGAGCAAAGGGAACGAGAAATCGATCTTACTCCGATTAAGTTGTAATACGTGGTTGACAGACGGGCACCTGCTCTGAGACAAAGCCCGCACAGTTGCCCCTTACGCAGAGAAAGGTTCGTGATGTGGTAGAAGCTTGTCATGCCTTGGCTGCTTACAGTGAGCGTGTAGGCTTGCCGCCGAGTATCAGAATGATTCACGGTCAAAATAGCTACTTTCTCATCCCCTGTTCCGATTTTAGGAAGACATGTTTTTTTGTATATAGTACATGTTTTATGTGCCTTGTTTGAGTCCATGTATTTATTAGTGTAATTGGTGAGGAGCCAATGGTGACATATAGCGTTACCATTGCTCCCTAGCATTGTTTTTAGGGTCGATGGCGGAATAGCGAGTACTCCACCGACTAATTAGAATGAGTACAATGTACATAAGTTTAAATGTATTTATTTGTGAGAATGTATTGTAGAATTTAGTTAATTTTAGGCTAGATTATAGTTTACAGGGGCTGAAATGACATAGCTAACGATGCATATGTCAGAGCCTAGCGAAGTTGGTAGGTGAATTCTTCTTTGGTAGGCTCTAGGGTCAGCACATCAATGACGACCACCCTTCTGGGTGAAAATTCAAATAGAACAAATTCACCGACTAACGGATGTAATAGACTCGAAGAGAAACAATTTTTTTTTTCTGCTATCTTCCTTGATGTTGACAAGGTCTGGCATGAAGGACTATCATTTAGATAAAAGCGATGCTACCAAAGCAGTTTGTAGATATTATCAGTTCCTACCTAACCGGCCGGCGTCAAACTAGACGGAAATGCGACGGAAGTTTTCGTGACGAAAAATCCGCCCAACTCGAACAAGCCACATATACAGCGAAAATGAACGGAATGACTTCAACGACTGTTTGGTTAACGTGACTCAGTTGATCTTGTTCGATACAATGGAAAAACTTTTCATTTCGTATATTTACAAGGCAATGGAGAAGCAGAAAAGAAAGAACATTGGATTCATCCATTGATTATGAAAGGGGTAGCACGTGGTCAATTACTCTGTATGGGGAACTTCGACGCTATCCTGTCAAGATCTTCCAATACTATGGAATGACTATAGAACTTCCGCAATAAATTGGACCAAGTCCATCCTAGATCAGTTTCACTTGCAGTTTGCGTGTCCGACTGCCTACCACTTCCGTTCTCCGCCTGTTCGTCTGTGTGGCGCACCCCATCTACTTTGCACTGTTTTGATCTGTTTAGACGGAACCCAGCAGAACGTTCCGTCGACGGACGCTGGTGTACCAACGGAGCTCGACGGATACATTACGAGGGAAATTTGTCTGTCGCTGTCTGTGTGTTTCGATTGTAATCTTATGCAGCAGAAATTTCCGTCGCATTCCGTCTCGTGTGGCGCAGGTCAAGTTTAGAGAATAAGACTTCAGATTGAAAATTAAAATCAATAAAAACAGAGGAGCCATCATGTACCATACTAGGTATACAACTTGTTTTCACCAGTAATTTGAGTACAAATTGCAACGTTTGCAGATGTCACATTGGTGATATCAGTAGGACCGTCCACGAACCATTCTACCGAAACAATTCAAAAACCTTGTAACAAGAAAAGCGAATGCACCACAAAATCAGAATCGGGCTCAATCAGTTAAATGTGTACATATACATCTTACAAACAAACAAATGGACCGTTCCGTCATCGTTGAATAGTGGCTAATAGAGCGGTACATCTAAATATCTGGCTTAAGAGAGATACTAGCTACCTAGCCGCATAATGGGTTAACATCCATGATGTATCGACCCTTAGGTCAGCACATCGGGAGTGCCCTCTTTCGGGTGAAAGTCCAATAACTGCAAACGAAAAAGAGTTTGAATGTTCTAACTATGCTTCATAGAAGTGGTATGTATGAAATGTACTAATTAGAAAAAATATGTTTAAGAATGTTAGTACATGGACCGCACAACACAATAATCCCGGTTTAGAGAAACGGCATACAATAAAACTGAAAGATGAAGTAAAGTTATTACTTATTGCAGTATTTAACAATATACAGCAGAAAAAAAATCTTTGGTCTGTTGAAAAGAGACGTGCTAAAGCAGTGTGCAAGATCAAAAAGTTCTTTTTAATAAATAAAACAGAAATAACACTGGCCACAGTTAAGTCGGAATTCGCTAGAAGAACGAGTCTGTTGACTGTTTCGTCATATATGGTGGGGGGAAGAGTAGCGGGGGAAAAAGAACAGGGGTGACGGTAAGAGTCGAACCCACGACTGCCACATCTTCTTTTATCATTAAGACGGTATTACGTTAATTTCATAAAGCCCGCTATTTCTCCCCACCATGGAGACGAATAGAAAAGATAGACCTAGTGTAAGAAGAGATAGGGCTGACCGGCTCTTTCTTGTTGAAGAAAAGGTGAGAAGAAAAACGTGGCCCGTATTAAGTTTTAAAATTGATTATAAAGTGTTATGAGTTTATGTTTTTTGATTTTAATTTAGTTAAAGGTACATTGTACACAACACACACAGTAAGTGTTTCTGTTTGTGCATGCAGAAGAATTTTGGTTAATTTTTCCTTTTAGTATTTTTCTTATTCTTATTGTAAGCATTAATCTTTTTATAATTTGTAATTGGGAATTTATTTTTTTTAAATATAATTTGTGATTAAGCATTGATCTTTTTTTAATTTGTTATTACAATATATTTAGTTTAGAAAATAAATTTTTTTGTTCTGTTTATTCATGATTCACTAAGGTACGATCCTCCGACTAAAAAAAAGTCAAATAATCACTACAAATAGTGGTAGCAGAGCGTAAGACTCAATGATCATAAAATTAATCTATTTTCTTTTTTTTTAATTAATTAATTTAAAAAAATGGGGCGAAATAAAAAATGTAAAAAACGCATGATGGCAGAATGTGGAGATGTCAATAAAGCCCAAATTGATAGCTTACATACATACATTCAGAGTGTTTTAAATGAAAGTCATAAAACTCTAATAAACGCGCTCGTTGATAGTTTTATAAAAAGCTGGCCTGAATTAGAAGCAACAGAAAAAATGGCAAATTTTATTAAAAACATATCAGACGTTGCACAGCAAAACGCTCAAAATCTAAGAGAACATACATCACAATCCCCAAACACCCAATATTTCTCCTCGTATAAAAAAAGATATTCAACTCACCAATTTTCGTATGGCTTTACAACAACTAAATTTAAGTGAAAGCCATATAAACCAAACTATGCAAAAAGTGCAAGAATGTATTATAGAAACAAAACCTGTAACTGAGATAACAGATACTTGTGAAACACCCAAAAAATCTCATAATAATTTGCCCTGAAATCACTCCTCTACGTTTTGCAAACAAAATGTTCAAGAAACGAAACAATTATATCCAGATTTCAGTGTTTTACATAATTCAGGTGATGATAGTTCCTCTGAGAGTTCATCAGATATTGTTGAAATACCTCATATGCATAAAACCTTTTTTAAACACACAATTTCTCCTACTCTTATCAAAAAAATTAAATTACTACCGAACTTCAAACTTTATCAGCCTTCAGCAATAATTGACTTTATGACCGAACTGATTCCCATCGTGTTACGTAAATGAAATAAATTCAAAAATTTTTTAGCTATTTTAGCAGAGAGAGAAACGGATGAAATGACAGCAAATTTCTTATATAATGCCCTAGCGTTTAGCAAAATAAGTTTTGAAATATTTTCTGAGGCGTTATTAAAACATGGGATGTCGGAAAAGCAATATTTTCAAATTAAAGTCCAGTTACTTTTCGTCCCTCAGGATGAAAACACTCCCCTAAGACAATATATTGACTATCAATTGAAACTATTAAAACTTTTTGGGGAAACGAACGATTTCGCGAACATATGGCATTTAATTACAGCCATACATCCTAAGTATTTAATTTTAATGAGCAATACAGGCAATTTAACTTGTTACCAGCATCTATTTGATAAAATCAAAGAAATTGAAATCAGCCCTGACAGATACGCTAATTTTGGACATAATACGGTACCCAATTTTAATTATAAACTTACATACGCGGGCATTACGAAAACAATTTCAACCCCTAGAAATTTCAACTACAATTATAATCATAACATGCAAGTGCCTAGATTTAACACTCAAACATTCGTTAACAGAAAATTCAACCAACGAAATCCAAACAAAACTTATCAGAGATACAGATACGATAACAATTCCTTTAACAACAATCGATTCAACAATCAATACTATAATCAACCATATAACACTATAAGGAAGTTTAATCATAACAACAAAGATCAAAACAATTATTTTAGAAATAGAAATTGTAACAATTATAATCACTTTAGAGGCAACAATTACAACAACCATTCTAATTTTGCGTATGTTAGGACAAAGAACACAGGATTTGGAAACCCGAACAGAAATAGTCGTTAATATAAATGTCTATGTGGGACCCCACATTAACATAAAAACATTACGGTGCCGCTTCACCGAGAGCTGGAGACAGTTTAATATTTTTTTCCAATTTTAATGTCAAACAGATTTGTAATGCGACGATTAAAGATTGCCAATAGGAATTTCATCAATCTCCTTTAACGCGTTGTCAAAGTTTCTTGATTTTCTATTAACTAACTGGCGAGAATTTATCCATACTTAAAATTTTACCAATCAAAAGAAAAACCTTAATAAAACACTTGTGTCGTTCGGGTTATTGTGTATATTAAATTTTACAGTAATGTAATTTGGCCGGAGTACGCATAAGATAAATTGAAAAATGCAAATTGGTTTCGTTTTACTGCTGTTTTCCATCATATTCATTGGCAGTAAAACGCTCAGACGAGTTTAATTATTTATATATATTCAGCATACATGTTTCGACCTGCCTGCCTCTCATCTGCAAAACATTCCCGGTGCGTGAGTTTATTAAACTACACGACAGATACTATAATGATAATTTTAACGTATCCGTACTAAATTGTTGCAATTAAAATTCTAAAATTAATCAGAGTAACCACAAAAAATGCAATTTTGACTTTTATAAAGGTTAATTAAGATTAGAAATTAATGTAATTGGGTAGATATGAAAAAGTTTAAGTATTAACCATTAGAGAACGTCGATACACTATTTTCACCACGACAAGAGATTTTTTGGTACACGTAAAACAAAATAAAATTCTTTAAATTCTACGAAAGGAAAGAATAGATCAAAGGACGCGAGAACAGATTCATTAAATTCTGAGTGGATGAATCTGTCAATTGATTCACGTGATTCGGACGATCACGACCTAGACAAATAGTTAAGGTCCTTGGTTGCATTAAGACCCTCTCTAAGTACAAAACAGAGAATTTGCAAACTATTCAAGTTATGTATAAAGTAATGCCCGTCCAACCGTAAGAATCAAAAGTTCCGTTAATTAAGTTTTTTTTATTAAGCCTTTAAAATCTCGTAAATCAATTCAAAGAATTATTATTCAGAAATCGTGAGATGCGGTCCGGTGTGGTGTAGGTTTCAGAAAAACATTTTCTTTATCGTGCCAACGTTTCAATCTTTATTGAGATCATCTTCAGGCCCTGGGATTTACAAACATTGTTTAAGAATTATATATTCATAGAGCATTGATAATATTCAATCGTGCAGAAATTTATAGACAAGATTGAATCTGAATGTAAAATAAAAAGGGGTTTTTACACGTTTATTAACTTTCTGATAACATCTGAGTGAATGTAAAACACTTTAAAAGTCCAAAAAACACAAAAGCCATGTTTTTAGTTTCCTACGGGAAATTCCTCCCAATCCATTTTCAAATAATTAAGTAGGATCAAAAGTCAGAAAGTCAACTTTTGTTAAAAAATAAATATGTTTCATGGAGCATCACGAACGTACTACATAATTCACTAATTCGTTAGGTTCAGCGGTTAGGATACAAAATTTCTTATAAAAAGATAAAATATTTTTTAAAGGTTTTTTTCATAAGCTTCATATCTTAGAACCGTCAGTGTCAGAATGTTGTAGCCACCCAGAGGGGCCTATCCCATTAAATGTGGGACTACGGTGACAATGGGTGGTACAGTGTGGCCAAGGCGGGGGTGCGACCTGAAAAGGTGAGCCTCGTGTCCTTGGTCACTTCCCTTTCAAAATCCAGGTTCTACGCAAATTTCCTTGAGACTTGTCCCAACACTTGGATACAAGGTGGGTATCCAGGCGCAACATTAATTGTGTAGCCTTGGGAACGTGGCAACTCTCTAAAGCACAAGCTGTATTCGTGTGGGCAGTGGACGGCGAGTGCTTTTTATAACCACACGGGATAGCAGAAAATGTTCCAAGTCCAGACCTTGCCACATGAGAATGGACTCGTTGAGGCTTAGTGGCGATGCTCCTGGCAAGAACGTGTCGCTCGGGGATACCGTTAGCGGTTTCTTTCCGAAGGCAGTGTTTCTCTAGGGGGTGGACAATCCACTTTAAACAAAACCGCGGCCGGAGCGGATCCGGAATTTCTTAAGCTGGAGGAGCCCCAATACTCTTCTTGGGAGACTTCTTGGCCTTCTCTATCTAGGGAGTGCGAAGGAGACTTGGTCGATGCATTTCGACCTTTTTGGGTATTCCTTTACGCGCAGCACACGGTCTGGTTCTTAAATGCAGCCCCATTCACTCGGAATGGACAAGCGGAGAGTGAGGTCGGTGGGGCTTCTACTCCAAAACTTACAGCTGGAACACCCATCCAGTCTCGAGCGGAGGTGCGTCATCTATCATCTTGAGAATCAAAACATTTTAGGGTTCAGTGTAAATACAGGAAAGAATGTCAGAATGTTGTCAGAATAATGGAACAGATCTTTGATTAGATTTAGGCAACGTTTAGGAATCATCACTTTTGGTAATTCACCGACAATTCCAGTGTTTGTAATGTACAGTAAATTACGGCCTCGGGAATCGCCCACCTCGGATGTTGGCAGTGCGAGGTCAGACCTAGGTCTTAAAGTCGATTCACACATCAGTTACGTGTCAGTGTCGTGACGGCCCTTATTCCCCCTCTGTCGCTGGTCAGTGATTCATCCGTGCCTTGCAGTGGACGAGATTCGCCAAAGTAGCAATGTTTTCAGATGATGAACTTCTGATTATCGCACTGATTTTGGATGAAGACGAGGAACCATAAGCGAAAAAACGGAAGTGGGTCTATGAAGTAGGGAACAAGAGAGACAATTTGCTACACTTCACAAAGAATAAGTGGACGATGGAGAAAAATTTAGTTTACTGCATAACTTAAGACTTAAATTTCACAATAGATTAAGAAATTCGATATATGCATGTATTATTACGTAGCTTCCCAAGTGGATTCGAGGAGTGAAAGTCAAACACTACAAAATTTACATTTACAGGGAGGGGCAGATACATGTCGTGTACGAGAAATATTCACTGATTATTTCAATTCTGGTGCTGAATCTATCCCGTGGTTATCAAATACCCATCAACCTTAAAACAAGTTCTAATCATAGTTCATAATTTATTATACCCTGTTGATATTCATAATGTAAACATTACTGAAATATAAACATACTTTACTCACTGTTTTCATTTCTGCTCTTATTTTTATCCAGAGAATATTCATAAAATCTGAGTCCGTATATTTTGACATTGCTTGATCGAACAACAGAATTATTTGTATTAATTAATTATTATTAACTCAATGAGTTTTTCGTTATTCATGATGTATGGCCGTGAAACAAAATTATCGAAATCCGACGATCACGGTCCGGTGACAACGGCAGCACTGTTTTGGCACGGACACGGTCGCGCGCCGGACGAGTGTGAACAAAGCCATTCACTTTCCAAGTATAATATTTTCAAATACGTCGGTGTTACAAAATGCCTGTCATTTCTCGTCGGTAACTGACACGTCACTGATGTGTGTGAATCGATATTTATCCGTCCGGCCACCGTGGTCGGGATCCAAGGAGTATCAACAGGTATGTCATTTCAGCCCCCAACGCGATCAATCACTAAAGCCAAACCCATTTCTGGGCCACTCACTCACTCTTCAATACGTTCTTTCTTATTTACATACCATTCACTCAACTAGAGTTGTACACGATATTCCTCCATCCCCTCTCACAGTATTCACACCAATAAATACACTCACTTTCAACTCACGCTAGGGACATAAAGCTACCAGTATATTTTTATAATATAAGCTCTACAGTCATCAGCAGAGTTAAGCATACAAAACATAATCAAATAAAACACTAGAACGTTAAGAGTTCTTATATAAAAACAACAGAAAAGAACATTGGCATCTTCTTTTAAAAAGTATATAAAGAGTCTGATAAAAAATTACGTTCTGCTGTAATTGAGCATTCCAGGGAGGCGAAACGGCTAAGCTGGTAATGTCTTGCGTAACCGGTGCGATGTTGCTCTACAAAAAAAGTTTGAACACTTCTCAAAAGAGACTGCAGAAGAGAAGGTAATTAAGAGAGCCAACTTTAAAAAAAGTATCTAGTAGCCCTACGTTGAATACATCAGAAAAGTTTAATCTCAGTTTTAAAACATGAATCCAAGACAATAGTTGTATACTCAAGACGACTACGGAACAAAGACTGATATAACATTTTAAGAGCAAAGGAGTTACCCATGTCTGAAAACGTCTGATAAATTCTAACAGCCTTACTTCCAATCTTGGAAATGTGATCACAAAAATTGCATTTACTATTAAAAAGAATGGCTGTCATTTATTTCAGCTACTTCATCCAGAGGAAGACTGCTTATGTGGCAGATCAAGAAACACAGTCCTTCGGCTTAGAAGACGCATTGAATTTAATGCATTTGCATTTCGATTGATTGATATACAAATCACACCAGGTAAAGAAAGCATTTAAATCTAATTGAAAGAATTCACAAAACGCAATGGAAGAAACGTTGGAAAAGAAACTTTAGGACGTTTGTTAAAATAGAGTATTAAGATAACCGAAAAATCGATTATTTGTCGTAAAAAATACTTTGAAAAAGGTGAGAACAATGAGGGATCCCAAATAGAATTTGAGATAAAAATGAGATCGAACCAACACTCCTGTAAGCTCAAGCTTCCTGGGAAGAGTTGACCTTGTCGAAAGCCTTGGATATGTCAGTGTATATAGCATGAACTATGTGGCCCAACACGAGATTTTTTCAGCGCATTGTGGAAAAGACAATTTATTTCCTACCCATCATTTTATTACGGAACGACACAAAATCAGGATGGGCAACATAAAAGAAAAGTAAAGAAGCAAGTTGGTCGAAGTGGAGCGCCCCATGACAAATTGCTCAAGAATGACGATATGTTTAAAAGGACAGCAATAAAAGAGTCAAGAATCTTAGCAATAATGGAACATTTAGCGTCCTAGATGTAGCAACCATGTTTTCTTCAAGAATTGGAAGAGGATACGTGCTGCCGACAAGCACGATCCTCAAATCGGAGGGTATTCCTACACGCTCCCTATATGGAGCGAAGAAATTGTACCCTTCGACCACACATCGACCAACGTTTCTTTATATCCATTATATTGTACCAAATAACTTTTTTGAATAAATTAATCTTTATGTAAGGTATTGGTTGAAATGAAAAAGACAGTGTCATGAGCGACCTTCGGCTGGTGGTTCGAATCCCGCTTATGACACTGCATTTTTCATTTCAACCAATACCTTACATAAAGATTAATTGATTCAAAAAAGTTATTTAGTCAATCGGACCACGAACTCTAATGGATTTAATAAAGAAAAATGAAGTATATCTTCACTAATGCTCTCCGTGCCCATTTCATTTGTCGCCGAGAATCGAAGAGATTACACGACATTTGAAAAATTGCAAAAAGGAAAGAAAAAATAAATAAACTAATTAATCTTTATGTAAGGTATTGGTTGAAACGAAAAAGATAGTGCCACGAGCGGGATTCGAATCACCAGCCGAAGGTCGTGGGTTCGAATCCCGCTCGTGACACTGGCTTTTTTATTTCAACCAATACCTTACATAAAGATTAATTAGTTTCTTTATATGCCGATCACATATGCAGTTTTTTGAAAAATATTGAAATCAATTATTTATTTTCGTATAAGAACGTTCAAATATATTTATATTAAATAATATTATAAATATTATAAAAATATAATTTGCCTTGGCATATAAGAACACCTGATATTTTATTATAGCTTTCTTTTAATTTTGTCATATTTTACAAAAGCACTGCTGTAATTTAATAGCTTTTCGATTGAAAAAAATCAGACTTGCGAAAACCGAGCTTCCTTGTGAAAAATATAAATGATCAGCTTTATCAGAACTATTGGAACGAAATTTATTCAAAATTAATTTGTTCACCGTGACAAAACATCATTCCAGTGAGATGGAAAATTCTTATCTTCATTCAACTTTTAATTTCGCTTTTTGTCTTCCGTCTCAGTGGATCCTTCAGACGAATCAAACTGAATTCGAGCCGAAATTTTAAATTTAATCATTAAACGGATCATTTTCATTATGGCGTTACATTTCCGTGTTCAAAACCACTTCGTCTCTTCTCTGCAGGAGTGGTCTTTGGCCAGTGTCCGCTCGACCGCCGAGGGTCCGCTACTCAGCACTGCGTATCAAATATGGATTATTTATTAAAAATTTATCATGAGATCCAAGCACTCAGGTACGATTGAGTTACCGTCCCTCCCTAATTCATTTACTTCCCTGGCCATCCCTCCAAGGCACTATGTTGCCGTTGAAGCTATTTTTCAAGTATAATTTGCCTATTTTGATTAATTTTCCTATGTATACCTCAACCCTTTCCACTTTAAATTTCCGGCTTGTTGATTAACCCCTGTACCAATTAACACCGAGGAATTTCTGATGTTTCGATATGTTTAATTTCTATTAATTTTTTCCTCCTCTTATTTAACATAATACGTTTAATTTATTTTTATGCTATTACATTTAAATTAATGTATATATTTTTTTTCACCATTTCATTGTACCAAATTAAACGTATCACGGCTTTTTTGTTATTCAATGAATTCAAAGCCCCAATGGCGTTACATTGTCTTTCGAAATTTTTATGTCGAATAGGCGAACATGATTTAAATCAAAGTAAATTTACATAGATTCAGAACGCAACCTCTTTAATATTTTAATTTAACAGCTTGTTTAAAATAAGTTCTAGATGTTTCATCTATATTTTGTGTGTGTGCGTGCGTGCGTGTGCATGCGTGTGCGTGCGTGTGTGTGTGTTAATTATGACGGAGAGGGTCAGCCAGGAAGCGCGGCTCCAGAACTATTGGAATTGCCATTGTCGAAGACGATTCTGTCCGTCTCTTTGACGGTGATTGGACTTTGGCGAGCCATCCATTCCCTGACAATATCCAGTTGCGGTTTATCTGAAAGAAATGTCAAAAATACAACGAAACACATTTAAATAAAGGCCTTTGTGAAAGTAAGAAAGGGGAAAAATTTAATTTCCAAGGAAAACGAGTGTCGGTAATTGAATCGGGCTTTAGGCGAATTAAACACTGGGAAGCGGGGGAGCGATTGAATTGGACAAAAAAAACGTAAAAAGAAATATGGAAAACTTCCCAGCTTTGAGCTTCATTTAAAATACAACCCTTCCGTGCCTGCTAATTACACGGACCGCATAATTAAAAAAATTTTCTTCGTATTTTATAACGTCTAACTCACCGAAAAACTGAGTGTACTCGCCTTGGCTGAAGTTGTACCCGTCACCTCCTCTAAAGAGATAATCGGTAACGACCACATCGTAGAAGTTGTTCGACATAACTTCTTCAAACTGGCCTTTTCTACTCTTCACAAAAGCTTGGATTTTCTTCGTTTTGTTCTGGGGATATATAATTTTCATTTCTACAAATTAGGAACACTATTAGACTTCCAGACACTCCCACGACTTCTATAAGCTTACTCGATACTTGCAGAAATCCTCCCCGCGATAATTGATCGTATGAATGATTGAGCTGCTCAAGTAACATACTACCGACCACCCTGACTTGCACTAGTTGGGCAGGGAAAGGCAAAATTGTTGCCAAATCCCATAACAGCAATCTGCCTACAAAACAAAATCATAAACATTGGCATTGGGTTAAAAAACAAAGGGTGAAAAATTACCGTTTTCGAGAGTTGATTTATCGACTGAAGACCTGATGTTTCCTCCGTTAATCCACCCAATGGTCTCAAACTCTCTATTTTTATCTGTAGTTCGATTGTCAACCTTAAAAACAGAAATCGTTTAAATCTTCAAGTCTACTGGTAACACTTTCCGTCGTCGTATCGTTACCACTTACAAATTCAGCCGCAGCATCCGCAATTATATCTCCCAAATTGCACTCACTTTTCTTGCAAGATCCATTCAGATCTACTTCTGTTATGCAGACCAGCTCTTTGTAAATTGCGCTCATGTTCTTTTTAAACTCTTCCAAGAGGTGCGTCACATTCTCACCTGAAATCCGATTATTTAGAACGCCAGGTTATCTGTTTACTCTCTAAACGCTTACACTTTGCTAGATTCGCCGTCATGAGAACTGGGTTTCCGGTCGCGTTGATCAGTTTGTTAGTCTTGTCGTCAAAGCTAAGATTCAGTACTCCGACGTACTTTGTGTAGCCGTACGCCTGAACGGCCGGCACTAGCTTTCCGGAAGACTGCTTTACCAGGGTCGGATAAGGGCCCTCTGGCTTTTCCCTGCTAGGGGGAGTACCTATCAATACAAGCCAATTGGATTTAGAAATATTTTTTGTTTAACTTTAACGGTTGTAAACCTGTGTAAAGAAAAGTATCCGTATGCCCTCCGACGACGACGTCCACTTCTTCCACTTTTTCCGCTATTTCGAGATCTTTAGTCCAACCGGAGTGGCCGACTGCGATCACGACATGTACACCTTCTTTCTTTAATTTCTGCGCTTCTTTTCTAATGCATTCGACCTCGTCTGTTAGTATAACATTGCCGACTGTTGCTATCTCCTAGAGAAAGAACTTTTAGAAGAAGACAATAGCAACTTTCAGGTCATTCACCTTGGTGGCGGGAAGGAGGTAACCGACGACGCCAACTTTAACATCCCCGACAGGTATAACTATAGATTTGTTTAGCTTTGCATTGGCAAAGTCCTGCTCGTTAGAACCGTCCACGTTACAAGTCACGACAGGAGTCATCACTCTGTCAAGATAATCCCTCAGGACTCTGGGCCCTCGATCAAACTCGTGGTTTCCAAGACTCTGTTAGCAGAAATTAATTGCTGTTAAATTAACTTAGGGGATGTATTTTTGAAAAGTAGTTTCATCCATGTTTTCTCATATTATCACATTTCAAATATTAATTTTGAGTTATAAGGTAAAACCTAATATTTGTTTTCGAAAACATGTTCATCTGTTATTAGTTATGACGATATGCAATGTTTTTTCATCGTTATCATAATAATCCTTAATTTTAGGATAGTTAGTTTATGTTTTCATGTTTGCATATTATATTTCTCTATGTTGATCCACCGAAAATTCATCAGTTAAAGTTCTGTTGTAATTACTCAATTTATTATGCATAATTTTTTTCTAAATGAAAAATCTGTGTCACAGACGGGATTCGAACCTACAACTAATGACACAAGCATCCCATTTCGACCCCTCGTTTTATTCTAATTGTAAGCAAATCACGGCTTCGGATAGAAAAACTTGTATTAAAGATTGAAACCGCGATTTTTTTACAATTGGAATAAAATGGAAGTTTGTGGCATGGGCGATCGAAGTCATGGTGGCTCAAGTGGTAGAGCAGCGGCGTACTTAGCGGAAAGTCGTAGGTTCGAATCCCGCCTGTGACAAATTTTTTATTTCGAAAAAAAATTTTGTTTAATTAATTGAGTAATTATATAATTAAAAATAAGCTGATAAAAATAATTAAAAAGTTATTTTTTAATGATGTTTAAAATAGTATAGATACAATAATTCCCAATATAGCTTACAGCTTGTCTTAGTATACTCCCGCCTGTGACAAATTTTTCATTTCGAAAAAAATTTTGTTTAATTAATTGAGTAATTATATAATTAAAAATAAGCTGATAAAAATAATTAAAAAGTTATTTTTTAATGATGTTTAAAATAGTATAGATACAATAATTCCCAATATAGCTTACAGCTTGTCTTAGTATACTCCCGCCTGTGACAAATTTTTCATTTCGAAAAAAATTTTGTTTAATTAATTGAGTAATTATATAATTAAAAATAAGCTGATAAAAATAATTAAAAAGTTATTTTTTAATGATGTTTAAAATAGTATAGATACAATAATTCCCAATATAGCTTACAGCTTGTCTTAGTATACAATAAAACAATGAATAATTTCGTCTCCTGTTCCGCTTCTTAAGAGAAACGAGGGTGGTTCCTGGCTGTGTATATACTGTGCGGTGTTTACGTGTAAATGTGCGTATATTCAAATGTATAAGTGTTTAGGGTGTGTAAGTAGAATGTAATTGAAAACGCAAGAAACGCCGATCAACATTACGGCCGAACGATCCACGGATTATCGCCTTTATAGCTTAAACTTTTAGCCCTGACCTCACATTTATTCGAAAAATTATCAAAAGTATAAATTAATAATCGCGAGGATAAATAAGTAATTAAAATATGATTGCGTAGAATATGACATGATGCCGTTCCGTACTTTTCAGTACTTAAAAACCAGTAATTTTCAGTACTAATATTGTTGAGTTGTTCTTTTTATTTTTTTTTGTTATTGTAAAACGTGATTTCGCGCCTATAATTACCTACACAGAGAAATTCCTAAATATTCATATGTAGAAACTATATAATGTGTTCATCCGAAGAAAGAGGGAAATAGTCATTGAAAGAATACATACGGCGTAGCAAAAAACGACCAAAATATGTTTTGTTTGAGCAAAAGTGTAATTTTTTGCCCAGAATAAAGTTAATATCTACCGATCCCAACATGAACTTTGCAAGGATTTAATTTCACCTAAGGGTTGCTTTCGCACCATAACAGCCATAAATAAAGCTCAGACAGACGTTCCATTTTTTTTTCTCAAAACCCATTTTACTCGAGGCCAACTAGACGTTGCACTCAACAGACAATCAAGTTGAGGACGCTGAATCTGATTATGCTACAAATATGGTGTATCCGGAAGTACTTATTTAATATGATCAGAATATTATAATCTTGGGTATCTTTCCATGATTCCAACTATGTAAGAGGCTATTGCCCTAACAGGCCACTAGTTTGTATATCGAAGTTGAATGTCAATAAATGTTAGTTGGAACTAAAGGCTTTATTGACATTCAACATTTGATAATGGAGCTCCACCACAAAAGTACAACAAACCTTGAAAAATATCGTTAGTTTGTAAACCATAAAACTTTGGTGGTGGAATATCTCACGACATTACAAAAAAATTGTCCGAAATGGGTTTTTTCCTAAAAACCTGACGTACCATGGCGTCGATGTCGAGGGAGTCTATCATCGGCTGGAGGATCTCGGTGCCGAAAGCGACGAAAAGCGGCGTCCCTTGAAAGCTGTCGCCGGCGTTCAAAACGAGTGTGTTGTTTTTGCGGTGCGTCTTGACGAAGTGTGCGACACGTGCGAAACCTCCGAAGCACGGGTGGTTCTCCCTGCAGACGCCGGTCGTATCGCTGATCTCGTCGAAACGCGAGTGCAGGTCGTTCGTGTGGAAGATCTGCAGATCGAAGCCCAAGGCTGTACAAAAGAGTAGAAGAGCGAAAACACTCCAAACGGAAGACATCGTCGGAATGATTAGAGACCAGGAAGATTTCAAACGGCTTTCTCTTTTATCAGGTATAAGGACGCATGCGCCTTCACTCTAAAGCTCATTCCACCTGTTCTTTCCTCCTTTTCGTTTCAACGCTTTTCGCCACCTATTTTAAATTTAATCGTCAACACATCTCATTTCATAATAAAACTCAAAGTGTCAAAAACCCTTTTTCTTAAAACAACCCCTGGTCGCAATGGATCTGACGCAAAGCCAGCGAACCCAGACGGGTCAAGATTCCCATCCCATCTTCACGGGCAATCATCAAATTCCTATTCGAAAAACCATCGCCTTTTTTTAAACTAAGTTTTTATTCGTATAAATAGCAGTTGGCTCCTCATTATTGTAGTTCAAATACTGTTTTCTTTTTTCAAAATATATATTTTTTTTGTAAATCTTGCTCGGAATAAATGTCATAGACGAACAATTGTAATTAGCCTGTGTATTCGTTTAAAATCCGGTTAAAAATTAACGATATCAATCACAATTTAATTTAAAGTTTTTGGTATCTAATTCTGTTTTGGGGGCAGATTTTAATCTTTTGTTTAATAAATTGTTTTAATCTTTATTTAGTTCCATGTTTGTTAAGTTTATAGTTCTTGGGCTACCGATGAACCAAGGGATAGTAGTTTTTTTTAATCTAATTCTGTTTTGGGGACAAATTTCAAGCCTTTGTTTAATAAATTCTTTTCACCTTTATTTAGTTCCATGTTTGTTAAGTTTGTAGTTCTTGGGCTACCGATGAACCAAGGGATAGTAGTTTTTTTAATCTAATTCTGTTTTGGGGACAAATTTTAAGCCTTTGTTTAATAAATTTTTCTCTTCTTTATTTAGTTCCTTGTTTATTAAGTTTACAACCTTTGGGGTATAGATGAACGAAGAGATAGTAGTTTTTTTGTATATAATTCTGTTATTGGGACAAATTTTAAGCCTTTGTTTAATAAATTGTTTTCTACTTTATTTAGTTTTAGGTTTGTTAAGTTTATAAACTTTGGGCTACCGATGAACCAAGGGATAATAGTTTTTTTGAATTTAATTCTGTTTTTGGGACAAATTTTAAGCCTTTGTATAATAAATTATTTTCGTCTTTATTTAGTTCCGTGTTTGATAAGTTACTACCCTTGGGTTCGTTGCCTGTGAAGAAGACGGGGTGGAAATCTTGACCCGTCTTGGTACGCTGTTTGCGTCGTGTCAGAGGGGGTCGTTTTAAGAAAAAGCGTTTTTGACATGTTGGGTTTTATTACGAAAACCTCCCAAGGGTTGTAAACTTAACAAACATGGAACTAAATAAAGAAGAGAACAACTTATTAAACAAAGGCTTAAAATTTGTCCCAAAAACAGAATTAGATACAACAACAACAAAAATACTATCCGTTGGTTTAATTTAAATGTTACTTCAGTTTAATAGGACGATAACTTTCCCTACCAACGTCATGAAACGCTTCTGAATTAACCAAAATCAGCGAGTAAAGGCAGACCAGGATGATATGTTACTATCAAACAATAGGTTTTTAAGGACGCAGACCACAGTAGGGGAAACCTCACAATCTTCTGTGATTGTTCGAAATGAAAAGATTTTTAAAACTATTAAGCAATTCATTTTTTCTTATATTCTTTGTTGGCATGATATTAAACAAATTACTTATGGTAATTTTCCAAAAAATGGTCAAGTAGTTGCTTAAATAAAAGTAATTAATTCAAGGGGTTATTAAATAATTCGATCAATCAATACAGAGTGCGTTTGTAAAGAATTACATATTTATTATATATTGTACTTAAAAACAAATAATAAATTATGAAACATTGATTTCGGTTTTTTCAATTTTTTTTTAATGTAATTTAATATCTTCCATCATTAATTAAAATTGGATCACTTGGGTGGACATACAAACTGAACATAATTATATATTAAATTTTTGCATTATTAAAACTTAATTGATAGCAGATAATCCGTTATCCTTCTTCTCGTCAAATTAAAAATGGCAATATTCTTCATTTTAGATCAATTTTCAATTTGATAAGAATTATGCTTTAATAATGCTGGTAATACGTCTTCCTTAATCAAAATGACATCTTTTCTTCGAATAATTTGAATGACGTTTTAATTGTTTTCTTTTTAAAGATTTTTTATTACGCGTCTTTTGAAAATAACGAAACTCGATAGTCAAGCTCGGCATCAAATTCGGAATATCTTATTTACAGTACTCGAATTCTCACAATTCTTTCGTGACATGTAAATATGTATATGTATCAAATTACTGACAATTTAATATTCTATAATTCAATGTTTTAAATAAAAGACGTTACTTCTTTCGCTGATCCTGTCTAACATTTCTCCTTAGAAGTCCCTTTTTGTTCACACTTAAAGACTGAAAATTGTCCCAGTTTCTGTCGTTTTTATTAATTCATCATTTGCAACTTAGAAAGAAGAACATTCACTGGAAATGTGGTACTGCACAGTCTAATAACCAAGATATAAAAGCTGGAGCTCGACAAGGAAGAGTCCTAGAGCCTCTTTTTTTGTATATTGTGTAGTCATCGACTTTCCTAAATCGGATAATTTAGTTATAACCCAACATGCAGACAATTTTGCAGTCCTACGTATTGGTCCAAGAAACTCATCCTTGCAAAACATCACCATAGAAATCTCCGAAAGTTTTAAAAAGTAAAAAACGTACTTAAAAAGTTGTTGTAGAACCGAAGATGATAACCCGGGAAAGGGTAAAATAGTCCTTAACCAGGAGCCTGTCCGCTATCTAGGCCTCACTCTTGACTAAACTCATTTGGCGTGAACATATCAATGGCATAAAGAAACGCGCCAGATACCGAATTTTATGCTTAAAACCTGTAATCGGCCCAACTTCACCATTGCCACTACACCTTAAGATGCTCTTCTACTTAGCACCATCCGGACGATATGGTAATACAGCTGTGCAATAAGGTTCGCCAACAAACAACCAAAACTGTTTTTACGGCTAGCAAAAGAAGCCCAGTAGTATGTCAGGAATTCTACCCTTCATAATGACATGAAAATACCGGAAGTTGATCACGTCATTATTGCATGCTACACACGTCTTCCGCCTCATTGTTCTCGCTAATCAAACTCTCCAGCATATATCAAACAATCCTTCACCAAGGAACGAACGCTTAAAACGCTTAAAAATATAGAGACCTAGTGTTAAAAAACTTTTAAAAAATATATAATGTTTAAAAATAGACTAGAGACCTAATCACTTTTACATTGTATGTATCTATCGGATTTATAAATATTGTACCTATGATTTTTTTGAGCACTTAATTAATTGATTTTTTTATTCGTTTATTATGACAATTAATTAAGGTTTTTAGTTGAGATGAAAAAAAGTTAGTGGCACGAGCGGGATTCGAACCCACGATCTTTGGCTAGATACGCCGCTACTCTACCACTTGAGCTATCTTGACCTCGATCCACTCGGACATCAACTTCCTATCTCAACCCCACCTTATGAGTTTTCCCTCCTTTTGCCATTTTTCCGAGGGGATCGAGGTCACGATAGCTCAAGTGGTAGAGCAGCGGCGTATCTAGCCGAAGATCGTGGGTTCGAATCCCGCTCGTGCCATTAACTTTTTTTCATCTCAACTAAAAACCTTTATTAATTGTCATGTATTAATTGGTCAAGCGGACCACGAAAGTAGTGAATTAATGATTGAAAAAATGAAGTACACTTCACTAAAGCTCTCCGTCGCCATTTCAATTGTCGTCGAGAATCAAAACCGATTACACGACATTTGAAAAATGGCAAAATGAGGGAAAACTCATAAGGTGGGGTTGAGATAGGAAGTTGATGTCCGAGTGGATCGAGGTCACGATAGCGTGGTAGAGCAGCGGCGTATCTAGCCGAAGATCGTGGGTTCGAATCCCGCTCCTGCCATTAACTTTTTTTCATCTCAAGTAAAACCTTAATTAATTGTAATGTATTAATTGGTCAAGCGGACCACGAAAGTAGTGAATTCGTTTATTATTTTGCACGCCTATCTACTGCTTACAAAAGTGAAGTTCATTTTACTTATAAATAACAATTAATTCTGTGAGAAACATTAGTGAATATGATACCTCTATACAAATGTCGTGTTATTTTTGATCAAATACTTTTTGATTCAACAGTATTTTTATTATTTATTGTTTATGTACAAAACGTTATCGTCAATAAAGCGAGGAACGCACTTACCCGATGCAACGCTATGCGACGCTACCCGACCACGTTTTGGTAGGGTGTGCACATCTAAGCGACGTCAAACGCACGCCAGGAGTCACACAGCGTGTATCGCAATAATCACTATGACTGTCGCAACGCCTCTTTTGTTTTTAATGCACTGTTGTGAGCAAAACATTGTAATAAATCGTTGGTTAAGTTTGATGAGCACAACCATGTAACACATTGTTACTTAAATTTAATTGTTTTAAATAAAGTTATTCCGGTGTTTTTTCTGCCTAACCTAACCATTATAATTATATAATTTTTATAAAAACTCATGAATTTTTGATCTCGTTTAATTTGGTTTACATTAAAATAAGAATGTTGTAATTAATATACCGACAAAATTATTTATACATAGCTTAAAATAAACTAGAAAAATATGAGTGTCCTATTTTGACTCTACACGACAAAAGTGATGTAATTTTATGAGCAAACCCATGAAATAAAATGTTAGTTAAATTTTATGAGCAAAACTGAGTAATAAATTATTAATTAAATTTATTATATCAAAAAATGATATTCCGGTGTTTTGATCAATTTTCTACCAAACCATTAAAATTATTTTTTTAATAAAAACTGATGAATTTTTGATCTCGGTTAATTTGGTTTATATTGTCATAAGTATGTTGTAATTAATATTACGACAATAATACATGTAGTTTGAATAAAAATATGAGTGTCCGGTTCTTTTGTCTTCGACTGTACTCGATGCTACCCGACGAAAATCTAGAAAGTGGGGATCGCATGGCGTTGAGTAGGGTAGCGTTGCGTGGCATCGGGCAGATGTGCTCGGGGGTAATACAATCTGATGGAAAATTGGACTTTGGATTTGCGACGGGTAGCAACGGATAGCGTCGCGTAGCGTTGCATCGGGTAGGTGTGTTCCCCGCTTAAAAATTAAAAAAGGTGAACTTCTTGTCGTCCGTTTGATACTAAATACATACAATATTTCACATATTCCGCACATATAATTTTAAAGTCCCATAAACGGCAGAAATATTAGGAATTTACGCTAAGTTGTTCTTTATTTCATTTTGTTATAAAATGAATGTGATAGTGTTTTACAGGCATTAATTTTTCCTCTTCATTTGGCGCATGGTACGGAGACGAGGTGATGGGGTTTTAGTCAAAGCACTCAAGTGCGATTGAGTTTATTGCCCCTCCTTAATTCATTTACTTCCTTGGCCTCCTCACAAACCTGAATCTCGTTGGTTAAATTCGTTTGAAGTACAATTTTCCTGTTTTTGTTAAATTGAGATTGTTTAAATATCTATTTTTGGTGTCGCGGATCAAATCACATTATAAAACATTCTTCATATTATTCTCCATTAAAAATCCTTAGCTTAAGGCGGGATTAAGTTTGTTTATAATCCATTTTGATTTAGTGATCTAATTGACCAAATTATTTCTTTCAATTAATTAATATTTATGAAAGATATTGGTTGAGATAAAAAAGTTAGTGTCACGAGCGGGATTCGAACCCACGACCTTCGGCTAATACGCCGCTGCTATATCCGCTTGTGCTATCGTGGCTTCGAATCCTCCGTGGCACTAACTTTTTCATCTCAACCGACACCTTACATAAAAAGAATAATTAACTGAAAATTGTTTATAATTTTGTTTATTGTTAGTTATTGTTCATTATAAGCTGAGATAAGGCTGTTTGGAAAGAATCAACCACTCAATTAGCAGTAGGTAATTAAAAAATGCTTCTGTGTATGTACGCTTCCGAATATGTATTAGGACGTACTCTTTCCTATGGGTCTTTCTCAGCATCGACACTTATGACCACTAACGCAGCATCATCAACGGCCATGTTCGTCTCCCTCGTCTTATAGAGGATCAAACTTTCTTCCTTTCCTAAGGCACTTTTGAGGTGAACAGAAGTTTATTTGGTCGGGTCGACTGGGAAACAGTTTTTCCAGGGAAGGAGAGAGGAAGGGGAGGACCATTGATTATTTACTTTCTCCCTTTTCCCTTAGTAGCAAATTGGTTTTTGCCAGGAGCGAGGGCATATTGTGAAATGTGTTATCTCTGACAGAGTTTGGGCAAATCCTTTGAACGCGGGTGGGACGTGACACAGGAGATAAAACAACTCGGGTATTGTTGCGACCGCGGGCGATAGCACGCGGGACGACAATGCACGTAAAGGGGTGATCGTCCAGGGGGTCCGACCTGAGGAACGGCCCGTTCTTTTTACTTACCACCATAAACAATTCAATTTGAGGATTTTAGTAGTTGTCCGCAAAGTGCTTTGTCTCTGTAGCAAAGCAACGTCATTTCAAGCCCTCTCGAAAAAGATCTGGAATCGAATGTACATTTACAATCTGAGACGAGTTTGTTACGTACCTTGATGACTTTGATGATTTAACTCATCACTCCAAAAGAGCTCACTCCCGAGGCTGACTGACAGCTAGCAAAACATTTTTACGCAAAGGATTTCACGGTGAGTGGCAACAAAGGCTAAGTTAAAAGTAAAACAACTTTGTTCACTGCAATGCTCTCTGATTGACTTAAAAAAACATTGGATTTGCTTGATTATAGAACAGAGTAGATAATTTTTTTATCTAGGAAAAACGATGAGGTCTGAGGGTTAGTAGTGTAAAACAGACACGGTTAACAAACAAAAGGCGAAATGCTGCGTCTGGGTTTTGAAGGGAGTGATGAACTTATCACCCTGGTGAACTCATGGTTATATCCCTCGAGATGAATGTGTAAATGTTTATTTGTAATTTAATTTTATTATTTTTATGCAAAAATAAATTAGAAAAGAAAAATTAGTGTCAAGAGCGGGACTCGAACCCACGACCCCTGCACTTCAACCACTTGAACTATCGTGACTTCTGTCCTCTATACACCAACTGATCATGTCAGCCAAGAACTTTTGGATTTTGCATTTCCCTATTTTCTACTAATATTAAAAGTCAAACTGGTTCATATTTTTGAACTTAAATCGGTGTCTGAAAATGAGATCTTCTATTTATATAATGATTTGAAACCTAATAATTTAATTTATTTAATAATAACCTATGATGTAATATTTGCTTACAAATTCTTTTATTCGAAAAATTTAAACTTTTATAAATACTATTTTGATCCGTAATTCAAATCCTCTTTAGGGATTTTTTCCGTCAAAATTTACCAAAGCATTAGTCATTCCATTATTTAAAATTGGTTCTAAACTGTACATTAATAATTATGGATCAATTTATTTTGACTTTTTCCTTTTCGAGGGTACTAGAAAAGGTATTAGGACGAGGTTATTTAATTTTTTAATAAGTAATAATTATTCTTTCCATGTAAGGTCTTGGTTGAGATAAAAAAGTCAGTGTCACGAGCGGGATTCGAACCCACGACCTTCGGCTAAATACGCAGCTGCTCTACCAGTTGAGCTATTGTGACTTCGAGCCTGTCAGACACAAACTCCCCATCTCAACCTACAACCCTTCGAATTTTCCTTCTTTTTGCCATTTTGAAATATCGTGTAATCAGAATTGGATTCTCAGCGACATGGGGAGCTGTTTAGTGAAGTGAAACATTTTTTATTTATTAAATAAATATTAATCCATTTAGGTTTTAGTGGTCAATTGACCAAGTTACTTCTTTCAATTAATCAATCTTTCTATGTAAGGTCTTGGTTGAGGCAAAGGAGAGTTGGTGTCCGAGAGGATCGAAGTTACGATAGCTCAAGTGGTACAGTAGCGGCGTATTTAGCCGAAGGTCGTGGGTTCGAATCCCGCTCGTGGCACTGACTTATTTATCTCAACCAAGACCTTACCTAGAAAGAATAATTAATTGAAAGAAGTAACTTGGTCAATTGACCACTAAAACCTAAATGGATTAATAAGTAATAATACTACAGCAGAAAAATAATATGGCTTCTTACCAGGTAAATCAACTGAGTTGGCTTTGTTTGATGTCACAAATCATATTGTTAATGAACTAGATAGAAATAATTATGTTTTCGAGGTCTTTTTAAGCATAAATAAAACTCACTAATTTCGTGGTCCTCTTGACCAATTAATATATTACAATTAATTAAGGTTTTTAGTTGAGATAAAAATGGCTCGAGCGGGATCCGAACCCACGATCTTCGGCTAGATACGCCGCTGCTCTACCACTTGAGCTATCGCGATTTCGATCCATTCAGAATTAATTAATTGGTCAAGCGGACCACGAAATTAGTGAATTTGATGAATTAAAATGAAGTATACTTCACTAAAGCTCTCCGTGGCCATTTCATCCGATCCGATTACACGACATTTGAAAAATGGCAAAAAGGTGGGGTTGAGATGGGAAGTTGGTGTCCGTTTGGATCGAGGTCACGATAGCTCAAGTGGTAGAGCAGCGGCGTATTTAGCCGAAGATCGTGGGTTCGAATCCCGCTCGTGCCATTGACTTTTCTATCTCAACTAAAAACCTTAATTAATTATAAGTAAAACATTTGACTTAGTTTGACTTGTTTTTTTGCAAAAGATGTCTGATATGAGTATTTCTTGCGTACCATTGAAACTTTTAAGTTCTTTAAGTTTCTTACCTTTTATTCGAACTCAAGTTAATAAAGTTGTTTCTTCTATTACTGTTCCATCTAGTATTTTTCCTTGATTGCCACAAAGTTCAATTTTATGGCTAATTTTGTTTCTTATTTATGTGAACAATTAGTTGAATTTTTATTGATCTTGGTTTTTTTTAGTTATGCTGATGATACCAATTTGATTTTTTTTTGGTGGTGATATAAATAAAGAGTTCTGCATTCTTAGTTTTCCAATTGTTATCTTTTACTTCAAAACGTTTGTTTACTAATAAAAGAAAATGCTTTCGAGTTTTGCTAAATTTTATGTCTATAAATCACTAGAAATCAAATTATTGTGCACTGTCAAAATCTATTTGGTTTATGGAATTATCGCTTGGGGGTGGAACAATTTCCACGTTAAACCACTTATGGTCACCTAGAATACACTTATTAAAATAATTTTAATGAAAAACCACAGATTTAGAACTAAAATTTTATACTCAGAATTTAAGGTTATAAATTTAAATCAGCTGTTTATTTAATCTTCATGTTTATATTGTTGTAAACACAAATCATAACATTGAAATCACTTTCAATTCATGTTAGGAGAAGAAATCATATTTTGAATGTTTCTTTATTTAAAAGTAAATAATTTGATTTATTATAATTTTTCATTAAATGCTGTCCTTAGATTTTTATATAGATAACCATAAAATAAAAATTAATTATAAGTGTTCAAATTTTCTGATATTTAAAAACGTAATTTCTAAAACGATTGGTAATTTATTATTTTAGAATTACACTAAGGTTGGTTGTTGCAACAGTTTAGGTGTTGACACGGTGCTCATCTCTGTGAGACAAAGGCCCCGGGTTCGAATCCAACTCCCCAACATGGACTTTTTTCACCAACACTGGCACCCGAGGATTCATTTTATTTTAGTATTATCACATTGTGCTAGATGTTATTTTTGTTTTATTTTGTTAAGAGATTTTGTATAATTGATTTTTTTGGGGCTCTGAAAAGTCTCTACTGCCAAGCGCAAGTTATTCGCTTTATGATAGCAGGTTTAATAAAAGGATTTATTTATTTTAACTTAATAGCATTTTTAAATAAAAACGTTCTATATTTTCTTCTGTTGCATCTATGAATTACAAATGAAAATTTGTTGTGCAGTGGTGAGGCCTCCTCTTGCGGGGTTTGGGGAGAATTCCTCCGAAAATCATAGCGATGTGACTTTGACTTAGGGCCGATGCCAAAAATACAAAAAAGCACGCTACTTAGGATAGAACGGGCTACAATCGTCGTAGAAAACGATTGTGTCCATCTCCGTGACATTGATTGGTGCATTATTTTTCATCCACTCCTCTACAACATTCAGTGCAGGTTTATCTGAAATAAATAACAAAAATACAAACAAAACCCATCATAGAAAGTAAGAAAAATAAAAATGAAATTTTCAATGACAACAAGTGTGGGTAATCGAATCAAGCTCTAGGTGATAATTTTTTTTGATAATTTTTACAAAATATGGAAAACATTCTGGTGTTCAACTTGTAAAAACTCACCATGACGGCTAACTACATTTCGTGTAAAGACGTATAGAGTACAACTTACTGAATGTGTTAATTAATTCCCCTTTGCGGAAGTCATACCCGTCACCTGTATAGAGATAATCGGTGACAACCACATCGTACTTTTTTTTACAATCCACTTTTTCCATCTCACCGGTCTTTTTCAACACAAAAGCTTCAGCCGTCTTATTATTGTGGAAATAGGTGACTTTCATTTCTAAAAAATTAAAAAAAATTAAAAATGCAGAGACCCCATTCAACTGCAAGAACCTTACGGGACATTTGTAAAAACCCTCCTAGTGATATTTTATGGTAGGAGATGTTAAGAAAATCCATTAAAAGAGAACCGTTCATCCTTACTTGCATTAAATAGTTAGGATAAGGCAAAACGGTTGCCAAATCTCCAAAAGTAATTGTGTCTAAAACATAATGATACAGAAATTGGTGTCTGATAGAAAAAGTGAGCATGATACAGATTTATATGGTAGAGATGGGTGAAAAAGTTACTGTTTTCGAGCGATGATTTACTGAGGGAAGTCCTGATGTTTCCTCCGTTTACTAGACCAATCATTTTAAACTCGTCGCTAGTACTGTTGGACTCTTTTTCGACCTTAAAACCAAAAATAACGTTTCGGCTTTTAAGATAATTGCTGCTTAGAATTACGGATTGTCGTTTGATTTATTCTTACAAATTCAGATGTCGCTTTAGTAAAAATATTGCCCATGTTACACTCCTTACTTTTGCAAGAGCCATTCAGATCAACTAAAGTCTGGCAGACTGGTTGTTGGTAAATTTTGCTCAGTTTCTCTTTAAATTCCTCCAAAACTTTCGTCACATTCTCGTCTGAAATTGGTTGTTTAGACTGTCAGCTTATCTGTTTACTGTAAAGCGCTTACTCTTTTCCATATCCGCCGTAATGAGAACTGGGTTTCCGGACGCGTTGGTCAGTTTGTAAGTGTTGTCGTCAAAGCTAAGATTCAGTTCACCGACGTACTTTGTGTAGCCGAACGCCTGAACGGCCGGCACCTGCTTTCCCGATGACTGGTTTACAAGGGTCGGATAAGGCCCCTCTACCTTTTCTATGCTGGGGGGAGTACCTAGCAGTAAAGCCAATTGGAATTATAAATTATTTTTAGGTAACTTCGACGGATGTATACCTGTATAAAGAAAAGTGTCCGTATGCCCTCCGACGACGACGTCCACTTGTTCCACTTTTTTCGCTATTTCGAGATCTTTAGTCCAACCAGAGTGGCCGACTGCTATCACAATATTTACCTTTTCATCCTCCTTCAATTTCTTAGCTTGTTGCGTAATGCATTCGATCTCATCTGTTATCGTAATATTACCGACTCTGGACATCTCCTAAAAAATTTTTTTAGAAGACAAGACAATTGCAAATTTCACGGATTTACCTTGACTTCTTTAATGACGTAACCGACGATGCCCACTTTAACTTTCCCGACAGTTTTAACTATAGATTTTTTTAGCTTTGATTCGGCGAAGTCTGTGTCGCTAGAACCGTCCACGTTACAAGTCACGACAGGGGTCTTCACTTTGTCAATATATTCCTTTAGAACCTTGGGCCCTCGATCAAACTCGTGGTTTCCTAAACTCTGGAAAAAGAAATTTCACGGTATTGATTTGCTTTAGCTGTTTTATTGAATCTAATAATTTATGTTATTGTAAAATATTGCCTTGTTCATTTGTTCTTATCATATTCGAACACTTTGCATATAATACGGAAATATAAACATATCTCTGAGCAGCTGTTCATAGGTGTGTAGTAATGTTAAGACAACAAATGTGGAATGCACAGCAAATGAGTCATGACAAGTTCTTTCTGAATGCGAAAATACTTCCCTAAAAGATAACACAATGTCCCAAGATGAACCTGTTTCTATCATTCATTTTATGTTATAACATAAAATGGCGAAATTCACTAAGCAACGGATGTAATAAACAAACAGTCTCACTGCTGCTGAGTGAGGCCGTTTATTAACGATTGTTTATTAAGTTCTGCTATTTTTTTCACAAGGTATGGCATGCGTAAATTATCAGTAAAGTATGGGGATGCTATCAATTTAGGATATAGAGATTACTTCCTACTTACCTGGCAGACATTTCACAGTCAAACAAGAAGAGATTTGGGCCCCCAAGGGAGCCTAGGATATAGTATATTACTATATATAATTATATACAACTATAAAACAGCAATTTTTGGTAATGTGTTTCGTAAATTGTACCATTGTCAGTTTGTACAATACAACGATGATATCCATGGGTCGACCATCGATCATTATTCCTAAAACGTTTAAAAGCCTTGCAACCAAATAAATTATGAATCAATAATACATAGAATCAAGCTCAATCTACTCAAATCGGCACATGTAATTTTCACAAATATCAAATTGTAATTCATCTAACACCACGGATGTAGCAATCATCCTCCGTATATTGATATGGGTAAATATATGAGAAATATATTCTTATATATATAAGTATATTATTTAGAAGTAAAAGTTGAGACGGAAAGAGCACGAGAAAAGAAAGACTTTAAGCAAAGACAACTCACTATACTGGTTTACTAGGAGGCGACTTCATCCTTACAATAAAAAATAAAATTGGTATACAATAAAATATTAAAACCTATGTGAATATACGGAATAAAACGTTAAGTACTACCAAACCAAGTAACATAAAATAATAGAAAAACTCCAAAATAGTACTGTAATCTGAGTGATAGTGTCACGTTTTGAAAATCGAATAATCCAAATACCACTCATCCCAGTTGCAATCATACCCGAATTCTTATCCATACAAGACAAAACTCCTTCTGGCTAACTACTAGGAAAGTTATCCAAACAATACTAAGTGCCGTCTCCAATTACGGACCTGGTTCAGGACAAACGCAGAAAAGTGTCAGTTTCCTTCCGACCTCCTTTCTATGGTTTTTACTCATCATCCAGATCTGAATGTCACTTCACACTCAGATCATATCACTATATTTTTTAATCTCCCTCTCGCTCTACCTCCTAAGCCCATCCACCCTATAGACACACCCTATGTCTCAGATTTTCAATAACAACATAATTCCCAGTTAGCTAACAACTTATCCAATTAGATAATCAAATAATAAATATTTTCTGAAATTGGATTTTCTTCCCAAAAGCTTCTAGCCCTTTATCCTGAACGACTGTTTGAATGTTTTATAACGTACCATGGCGTCCATTTCGAGGAAGTTTACCATCTTCTCGACGATCTCGGAGCCGAAAGCGACGAAAAGCGGCGTCCCTTGAAAGCTGTCGCCGGCGTTCAAAATGAGGGTGTTGTTTTTGCGGTGCGACTTGAAGTAGTGTGCGATACGTGCGAAACCTCCGAAGCACTTCTGGTCCGCCTTGCAGTCACGGGTGTTCTCGTTGATCTCGCCGAAACGCGAGTGCAGGTCGTTCGTGTGTAAGATCTGCAGATCGAAGCCCAAGGCTGGACAAAAGAGTAGAAGAGCGAAAATACTCCAAACGGAAGACATCGTCGGAATGATTAGAGACCAGGAAGATTTCAAACGGCTTTTTCTATTATCATGACACGTGGCCGCCACCTTCAACTCGTTTTTCTTTACTTGTTTGTTTTGTGTTGTTGACAATGTCAAACACTTGTGTTAACATACTTTTACTTGTTGGGCCAACGATTTTAATTTGAAATTCATATCTCATTTCTTAATCTGAAATTTATCAAATTCTTATTCTTCCTATAAACTTTATTAATATTAATAATTGCGGCGGTATCTAACTGAATTTAAGGCTTAAAGTTACGAGCTTTGTATGGATTAAGATTTTCTCCTTAAAATTATTTCTATTCCTATTTTATGGTGGCCTTCAGAATTGAACCGTTTTCATCTTGGCTTTATTTTTTAAATACAATTTATCATTTTAACTTTTAACTATGTTCAAAGCAAGCATTTTCCAAGAAACCTAAGCCCGGAAAACTTTTCATTGAAATCCTTTGTTACGGATTGATTTATCGCCTAACAGTAAGCGAGCGACCAACTCCCAAGCACCTGTTTATTTCGGGGAATGAACGGAATTGCATAAGTTTTGAGGTAAAATACTGCCGAACAGACGTTTACCTCTTTAAAATGTATGCTTCGCGCGATGCCTTATTATCGATGGCTTATTCGGACTTACACCCCGAAGGGTCTCCCCCCGATGTGCTGACTTTAGTGTATCACCCATTTATGCGGTTTGGACGCTAGTATGCCCCTTAAACCCAATGCCCAGGAGATCGCCGCTTCCTTTCCAACGGGGTTAGGTTCCGACGGGGCTATCGACAGCTAGGTGATTTTAACCCCAAACCGATGCAAACTATAACCTACCCTAATACTAATTAAATTAGATAAGTCATTCGTACAAATAAATTCACTCGGTGAAGTACTGGATAATTCTCCATCGACCTACACACAATATTAATAATCTAACTTAAATTGGGGTCAATGGGGTACTTTTATAAATATTCCGCCATAGACCGTAAACACCCACATGCTGCTGGACAGAGTTGGGAAAAATCTAACTAATTCAATTATGTTTAAGAATTTTGATTGAAATTTAATCATGAGTAAATTAATCATAATATGATTTAGTCATGATTAATTCAATCATGAGGTATGACTAAATCATACAATCATTATTAAACTTCAATCAACATTCTTAATCATGATTGAATTAGTTAGATTTTGCCCAACTCTGGCTACAATGACTTACCACAATCAACAGACTCCGGATAAAAATTTTGATTCGAGAGTCGTGCTCAAGGCCAATTTTTTTTTTTTTTTAATTGGCCTTATGAACTTGCATATTAGCCATGGTACGAATTCTTGTGTGTTCAAATTGGGGGTTATCGGGAAAAAAGGGCCAGAGGCGACGGTGGGAATCGAACCCACGACCGCGGCGCGAGAGTCTCTCATGCTAACCACTCGGCTACCGCGGTGTAATTTTATTTTATTGTTATTATTATTATCATTATTTTTTGGTTTTTCATAACGACGTAGTTTTACTTATAATTGGAAGATTGATTTTTGTTAAATAAGGTGTTGAAGAAATAAATTTCTGTTAGAAAAATTTTTAAAAGAGATGAAGTTGTGTATTTTTCATTTTTTGAGCACCCATTTGAACATGATTTATCGAAATTTAGACATGACTAACTATATTGTGACTAAATTAGTCTTGCCTCGCATTTAATTACTAGTCATGACTAATTTAGCCATCAATCACATATGGTGACTAATGACTAAATTAGTCACTTACTACAATCATGACTAACGGTCTGTGTGATCAATCATTAATCGTTAGACATGACTAATTTTTGCCCAACCCTGCTGCTGGTGGGCCGATGGTGACGCTGATTTCACCATCACCCCTCCACTCACACTAATAAATGCACGTATTCGAACAAAACACATAGAATACAGGGTGGTCGGCTACTCGAGTTACAAATTTTTCTCGTAGATTCTACATTCAAAATGGAACCAAAGAGTCATCATTTGATTTTGTAAGATTTCACGACCTTGCTTCAAATAAACAATGATAACTCCAAAACTAAACTGTTTCGGACAAAACCGTTAATACAATTGAAAACTACGCTACATTTCTAATAATATGTGATCAATACTAAACTTGTAAACGTTCGTGAAATAAGTGTTTTAGTAGCGAGAACTTTGAAAAAAAAAATTTTCAAAGTTGAAAAACATTCTAAACTACTATTTCCAAACCTAGAGACCAGCAAATTTTATAAAACTCTATTTAATATCCTTTTTAGTGATGTTATTTCTTTTTTAATTATTTATTTTAAAGATGAAGAAATTGATGGAAGATGGCACCTTACAAATCCTTCAACCACGGTTTTTTTCTTTTCCTTGATCAATTTCTTCATCTTTGAAAAAAGTAATTAAAAAAGCAAGTAAAATAGTTTAGAATCACTATATTAAGTTTTTCAACTTTGAATTTCTTTTTCAAAATGTTCGCTACTAAAACACTTATTTCACAAATGTTTTCAAGTTTAGTACTGATCACATCTTATTGGAAATTTAACGCAGTTTTCAATGGTATCGACGGATTTGTCCAAAACCTTTTAGTTTTGGAGTTATCATTCTTTATTTGAAGCAAGGTCGTGAAATTTTAAAAATCAGAAAAAATGGAATAACTCCGAAACTGCTGAGATAAGGACCATAGTTAACTGACTTTTTGGTTCATTTTTGAATGTAGAATTTACTGGCAATGTTTGTAACACGACTAGCCACCCTGAACACCCTGTATAACTACACACAGTGAAAAAGTCATCTAAAAAATAGAACAGTGGACCAAGAAACCGACTGCTGTGCTCGACAACCATTTTTAAATCCGGCAGCATGCCTACACGCTCCCTGTATTGCTTCTGTTTTTGAAAATTCTCGAATAATATAATTAATAGATTTATACAGTTTTTTTTAATTTTACTATCTTCCATGAGTTGCATTTTAAAAATTATAAACATTCTTTTATCATTTAACATCATTTACCTGTTTATATTTACTGTATGCAGCACCCATAAAAATTCCAAAACCAAAATTTTCTGAGATTTATTCGATCAACTTGAAATTATTTTTGTGTCTAGCAGAAGAAAGCTACACTGAGAGGCAAAAGAAATTACCACATTTAATATTTTTAATTATCTCTTTGACAAACCTCGATTGATTATCTTATAAAACTACCCGGTCCGTTTTTTAGGATTAGAGGTAAATAAAACTCTGATAAAATGCTTACAATTGGATTTTGTAAATCAATCTTCGAATAGTCAATCTCTTCGTTGTGAGTTTTTCTTTACAGCTTTTTTTAAATTTTGTTTGAGCGATGGTTTTAAGAGATCAGATTCGGCTAGAATGTTGGAAGGGTCTTCCATCGCTACCACGATACTAGAGGTTACTGAAGAAGGCATGGATCAGGTCGCCATCGTGTCACATATCAGAGAGTTAATCTTTTTATTGTTTCGAATGTACTACGTAATCTAGATTATAGCGCTGTCGACATCAAACAACGACATCAACAAGTTAGAAATGTTAATGTTTATGCACTGTAAGGGGATGACTTCCAGAAGCTGGATTACATGAAAGAAGGCCTGCCACTGGTCCAAAACATCTGACAAGGCACAGAACTGCTCGGTTGTTCCGCAAGAAATCTCATCAAATGGTCTGAGAATGTTTGGACTAAAAGCTTGTTTTCGAATGAGTTAACGTTTCGTTTGAGGTCTTCAAAATTTTCAATCCAGAGAAACTATGGTGGTGGTGTTTTTGGTCAGGCATTTCTATCTAAGATCGCACAAACTTGACCTTCATCGAGGGTTCCCTAACAGCTGCGGGATACATTGAAGATGTGTGATCAGAAGAAGTTCCTTGTATGCCACTAATTACCGACCGTTTTTATTTTTATGTGTGACAATGCAAGGCTCCACACAGCTAGGATCGTTGGTGACCACCAGGAACGGCTTCAATTCAATGTTTAGAGTGAATGGCATGTAGTCCTGATTTAATCCTTATCGAACATCTTTGGGACGAGTTGTCAAAATTGGTAAAAAGTCTCCCAGTGGCACAGGAATGGCGCTGTTGAAAGAGTATGAAAATATTACACAACCCATTATATGTAGTGGTCTATTGACCAAATTACTTCTTACAATTAATTAATCTTTTTATATATGGTTTTGGTTGAAATGAAAAAGTTAGTGATACGGGCGGGATTCGAACCCAAGACCTTCGGCTAAATACGCCGCTGCTCTACCAGTTGAGCTGTCGTGACTTCGATCCACTCGGACACCAACTCTCCATCTCAACCTACAACCTTTCTAATTTTACCCCTATTCTGCCATTTCAAAAATTCGAAAGGTTGTAGGTTGAGATGGGGAGTTGGTGTCCGACAGGATGGAAGTCACGATAGCTCATGTGGTAGAGTAGCAGCGTATTTAGCCGAAGGTCATGGGTTCGAATCCCGCTCGTAGCACTGACTTTTTCATTTCAACCAAACTTTACATGAAAAGATTAATTAATATTACGCAACACTACATTCAGAACCTCGTAAAATCGGTGCCAAGTCGACTGCAAGCGGTGATCAAAGCAAGAGGAAGAAATACTGAATTGAATATTTTTTCATTGTTTCCATAGCATCGTTTTTGGTAAAATTTTACTCAGTTTAACTTTGTATTTAATTTGTATATTTAGCTATACCTTAAATTTTTATTTATAAATATTCAACAAACAACACACAATAAAAATTGTAACGATTGCAAATATTTACTATAAAAAAAACATGGGTGGCCACTTTTTTTGCCTCTTCGTGTAATTCAGAAATTTTAAGAATTTGCTTACTGAGTCGACAAAGCTTGTTTAACGCCATACTGGAAAAAAACGTTCCACCCGAAGAATTCCTTTGTAACGCACAGCGACCAGAAAAATTGGATTAATTATCTTTCATATGCACAGTCCGCGATTAACCCGATTCAATAGCATTCGGTCGGTTAACACAAAATGGATCAATAAAACGTTGGTCCCGGTTGAAACAAATTTGAAGCAAAACCTGGAATGAAATATTGCAGATATTAAAAATCTTCTCTTTTTATTATTTAACCGACAAACAATAGAAATAACTATTCAGAGATCGTGAGATGCGGTCTGGTGTGACGTAGGTTTTAGAAAAACATTTTCTTTATCGTGCCTACGTTTCGATCTTTATTGAGATCATCGTCAGGGTTTAAAGTGTTTGTTTGCATGATGTGTCATTCTTGCCTGTCGTGTTGAGAGTGCCCATAATAACTATGTGTAAATGGGCTTACATGTAAACATATATTGATTGTTATTTTACGTGTGACTTAAAAATATTTTCTATGATTAGTAGGCAGATTTTATTGATAATCTGTTGGTTTAGTAAAATTATTATAAGAAAAAACGAAATATAATATACAGGGTGTCCTTTTTAGATGGCCGAATATTTTTTAGTCTAGTTTTTAATTTTTACTCCCTTTGCTTAAATATTTATTGTCCGAATACTTCAGAGCCAGTACAACTTTGAAATTTTAAATGAGAACGTATGCTGTGTTCACCCACTTTTTAAAGGATTTTTTTACACTGAAAACGTTGGCGCGATCAAAACAGAAAAATAGAAATAGAGCGACTTCCACCAATTGAGATACTATTTGTGGTGAACTTGGATTGATCAGTCCTCAGGATGCGAGCATATTTTCTTATGTATTCACAACATAAGATCAACATCGCTGATCCGTCTATCAAAATCAGTGTCTCGAAGCGCCTGGACAAGATGAGAGCCATCTGGTTTAAAATTGAATGTTCTGAGGACGTTTCTAATCTTGTTCTTTGAAAAACCAAAAACAAAATCTTTCGACTGGAAGGAGCGAAGATTTTCGAGAAGGTAAAACAAAATTTTTCGAACCCACAACCTTCGGCTAAATACGCCGCTGCTAACTTAGCTGAATAGCCTTAGACGCAGTGGGTTCGAATCCCGCTCGCGACACTGACTTTTTTATCTTAACCAAAACCTTAATCAAAGATTAATTAATTGAAAAGAATTTATTTGGTAAATCGGACCATGAAACCTAATAGATGTAAAATGTTTAGGTCTTTATCAAAATGAATTCAACCCCAAAAAAATTCTAAATGTTGCGTTGAGATGGGAAGTTGGTGTCCGAGTGGATCGAGGTCATGATAGCTCAAGTGGTAGAGCAGCGGCGTATTTAGCCGAAGGTCGTGGGTTCGAATCCCGCTCGCAACACTGACTTTTTATCTCAACCAATACCTTTCATAAAGATTAATTATTTTTAATGTTATAAGCATCGACCACTTTTTCACTCACGAACATTCATGATCAACGTATGATCTTGAAGAAAAAAGCAAATTCAGTTTTTACTGCCATTTCATTTCACCTATTTCAGGTCATCATGGCAAAACAAACTTAAATATCTTTTCTCTTTTCTTTTTAGATAGTTCCTACTCAAGTAGTTTTTAAAAAGATTGAACAACACACTCACTCCACCATTCTTCATTTCTATAAACTTAAATATGTCTGCGGATTGAAATATTTAAGTTTTTTAAATGCGATCTCTAATTTCCTTGAAGACCGTCTCAGTCCTAACATTGCCAAAGACTGTGGCAGTATATAATATACAATACAGTATAATTAATCAATACTGTTACAGGCCTTGGCTACATCAGGACTGACTGGTCTTCAAGGAAATTTGAGATCGCCTGTTGAAAAAATAAATATGTCCGTCCTTAGACATATTTTAAAAAAATTCCTTTTCAAGACCACACCTTGATGCAGCATGGTCGTAATAAAATTAGACCCGTTGTGTAAACAATATCAAAATAATATTGACAAAGCTAAGAAAAATGTGTGAACAGAATTACTGAAAATACGTATGAATTTCTCGAGATGATGTTGATGGGTCTGCTAGTGCATCTCTTTGTTCCTGTTTGTTGTCCTTGAGGTTGAAACATGTAAAGTACCTTTTTTCTTTAGATGCAACTGTTTACTAAAACGTGCATACCTCTCCTAGCAGTCCCATCAGCATCATCCCAAGAAAATCACAAAACCAGCAAGTACCAAAACAGCAAATAATACTAATAAAAGTTGTACTAGCTCTGCAGAATACTCAGAACAAATATTTTTTTAAAAAAGGGGAAAATTTTGAAAACTAGTGTAAAATATTAAATACGCAATTTTTGTTTTTTCGATAACGTTATACCCTGTATATTAAATTTCATTTAACTTATACGCATAGGTCATACAAGAATAACACACGGGCACCTTCTGCCCGGAAATCGACCGCGTAGGTGCCCATTATGCAAGGATAGAATAACAGTCGAGCACCTTTTCAATTGTAGAAGGCTCGACGTTTATAGGCAATATTTTGGAATATCATCGGACCTGTGCGGAGTCTTGAGGCACGGCAGAACAGATCGCCGATCGGGTACCTCATGGCTATAGGGATTTCTAAATGTATATAGTTTTTTTATGTGTGTTTGTGTTGTGTCTGTGTTTGACTTTGAATTTATTGGAATAAATGTAATTTATTAGCATGAAAGGAAGGGATGATTCAACCCCGGCCCGAGGAATATCGAGTACTCTGGAAGAGTGAATTTGACCAGACTTCTATGTAGAAATGATAAATGATGGAGTGAGTGCGGTGTTGAAGCCTTTTTAAAAAGATAGTTCCTAGTCACAGTTATTGTGAATAGGAACTATGTTTTTAAAAAGAACTTCTATGTTTCTATCGAGTGTTGTGATTGTATTAATTTATTGTAACGAATGTAATTTATTAGCGTGAAAGGAAGGGGTTGTTCAATCTCATCCCGAGGAATATCGAGTACTCTTGGGTAAGTGAATATGACCAGACTTTATTGTTTGTATCTGGTGTTGGGTTTAAGTTAATTTATAGGAATGAATGTATTTATTAGCGTGAAAGGAAGGGTGTTGCTTATAACCCCGCCCCGAGGAATATCGAGTACTCTGGCGTGAGTGTGTGACGTCTGGAGAGTAAAAATAATTTATTAGCGTGAAAGGAAGGGGTTGCTTATAACCCCGTCCCGAGGAATATCGAGTACTCTGGGGGAGTGAATGTGACCAGACTTCTATGTTTCTATCGAGTGCTGTGTTTGTATTAATTTATTCTAATGAATGTAATTTATTAGCGTGAAAGGAAGGGGGTTGCTCATAACCCCGCCCCGAGGAATATCGAGTACTCTGGGGGAGTGAATGTGACCAGACTTTATTGTTTGTATCTGGTGTTGAGTTTATGTTAATTTATAGGAATGAATGTATTTATTAGCGTGAAAGGAAGGGGGTTGCTTATAACCCTGCCCCGAGGAATATCGAGTACTCAGGGGTGAGTGTATGACGTCTGGAGAGTAAAATTAGTTTATTAGCGTGAAAGGAAGCGGTTGCTTATAACCGCGCGTCGAGGAATATCGACTACTCTGGGGGAGTGAATGTGACCAGACGTGTTTGTGGTGATGTATATATATATATATATATATATATATATATATACTGTATGTTTTGTTTCTATTCTGTATCTGAGAACCTGAGTTACAAACGAGCTAACGTGTGTACGAAACAACATGTAAAAGCAGAGAGTCAGTAACCACATCGAGATGCTCTAATGGCTGCAGTTTAATACAAAATACGCGCGAAAGAAGAGAAAAAGATGAAAAACACGCAGAGAGCCAGCGATGACCTCAGCTGTTTGCCGGCCCATAAACTTCTCACTTTATTATTATTATTATTATTTGACTTATATTTTCGAATCAAGTCTCTGCCTTCATCTTCATTTCATGTTAAAAGATGGCTTTTTCAACAATTCTGGTTAACTCTGTGTTCCTACATAACATCGCTAGTTTCATTACAATAGTGTAGAAACAGTTCTTAGGATTCTTCGAAAATCAACTATGCCTGTTTGAAACGTTCATTTCAGAAGGCTTTCTCCAAAGTGTCGGCCAATTATGCCGGGCCGGTGATCCTAATTACTATGGCATGGAATTCTCCTATATATTATCTGCCAGGAATTCGGCAAAACTGAACCATTCAACTTTGCCGGTCCACGAGATTCCGAGATTACACCCCGATTTGTAACAGGAGGGCGAATTTGATATTTTAATAATCGGGTCCGGACACTGTGACAGGCGCGCATGGAGTAATAAACGTTTCTGCCCAAGTGGAAAAGCGTGTTTGCCGGATTTTTCCTTAATGGGCCCGATATTCGGAGCACAAAACCTTCCTTCGGATCCTAACCATCTGGAATACGAGAGGAACTGGCTTATTAAATTTGACTGTACGTACCCACCTGGAACTTCTCCATACATCAACTGAATATGTTACTAATGAGAGTGGATTAGATCTGGGTTTTTCATTTATGTAATTTAAAAAAAAGTAGAGTACTATAGCAAAGAAAGCTCCATTGAAAATAGTAAACACCTGTTGTACACTTAATTAATCTCACAATTTGTCTCTATTTGTCTTATGATGATTTAGTGAATTTAATTCTCAAGCCGTCAGAAATTAAAGAAGCCAGATTATTTCCTACTGACGAAAATTACAAGCCAGATGAAATTAGGCGGTAGGTTTTATTACTTTAATGGGCCAGATAGTGGGAGCACAAAACCAGATTTCTTTGGATCCGAACCGTCTGGAATACGAAAGGAACTGGCTTATTGAAGTTGACTATACGTACAATTTATTTAACGAGGAAGATCTTCCTCGTTCTTTTAAATGTTAGATATTTATGACATTCTTGGTTCACCTCTTGTTAAATGTAACCTTTTATCTTACAATTAATCAATATTTATGAAAGGTATTAGTCGAGATAAAAAAATCAGTGTCCCGAGCGGGATTCGAACCCACGATCTTCGGCTAGACGCCGCTGCTCTACCACTTGAGCTATCGTGACTTCGATCCGCTCAGACACCGCCTTGCCATCTCAACCTCACCTCTAGAATTTTCCCACCTTTTTGTCATTTTTCAAATTCCGTGTAATCTATCTGATTCCCGGCGAATGAAAAGGTGAGGTTGAGATGGCAAGTTGGTGTCCGAGCGGTCGAAGTCACGATAGCTCAAGTCGTAGAGCAGCGGCGTATTTAGCCGAAGATCGTGGGTTCGAATATCTCTCGTGACAGTGAGTTTTTTATCTTGACCAATACCTTTCATAAATATTAATTAATTGAAAAATGTTAATTGCTCAATCGGACCACGAACTGTAATGGCTTTTATATTACTTGACGCTTCGTCAGATCACATAGAAAAACATGGACGGCATGCTCTGCATTTAATTTGAGATTGATATGAACAAAAACAATTATCACAATAACCAATATCTGTATAAATAGTAAGATTTCAATACGTGTCCTGCGGTGTGATGAACCCCACTGAAGATGCGAAATGCCAAAACTCCTCTTACGGACCCGATAAGGATAAGACAATATGGCCGGTAACAAGCAAATATGTGTATAGTTTGTCATGATGATAATGATGATTGTACATACTAGGAAGGAGGGGGGTTCTGTGTTTTGGCTTATTGTACTTTCCTAGTTCCTTAGTTGAATCGACTCGATCCTTCTCCTAAGAAGTCCTAGGTCATTACTGTCGTTGCTTCAATTCCATTTCCTGTGTTTTCTTTGCATCCCAGGTAATGTCTCCATCGTGCTCGTTATTGAATATGCTCATGCAATATTGATGTTGTCTCAGATGCCAGTAACCGGTATATATAATATATGTGTATATAATCTGAGTTTAGCCCTCTCTAACTGTGGCTGTGAAGTCTTGGTGATGGTTATTTTAGCATAAGTTTACTGAGTCAAGCACCTTTAGAGTTTATCTTCTTCTGTACGGACGCCTGTTACTTCCTCGTCATAGGAGGGGAATAAGGAGGCTGATAGGTATCCTAACGGGCCATTGCCCCTTGAGAAGACTCCTCTTCATAATGGGTACTCTACCAGACCCCTTCTGCCTCTTCTGCGAAACAAAAGAAGAAACGGCTCGACACTACCTCGCAGAATGCGATAGGTATGCTAGGGAAAGATTTGATACTTTCGAAGGAGAGGACATAACCAAAACACTCCCCAGGATAAAATGGTCCACAATCCTGGGGTTTGTGAATAGGTCCAAAAGGTTTATGCAGGACTCGTGAGCCGACCAGGTCCCGGACCTTTTAGGGATGGGGTACGGGCCTACCCAGGCTTTTAACCCCTCGGGTCCTGGTTGCCCGCCCTGCGTAATATATATACTTTCTCGTCATTGCATAATCTACAGATCTGTGTTCAGCTATTGTTTTCTCAGATGCTAGTGACCTGTTCCTCCTGTCATCTCCTCTCAGTGAGTTTGCCAGACTTGGTGAGGGTTTTTTTAGCATACGTTTACTATGTCTAGACTTAATCCACTTTTTGGATCCATTCTATGATGGATAGTTCAAGGCCTACATATAGTCTTCCAGATCCACCTCTGATCATCGTTTCTGTTTTTTCGTTACCCAAAATTCACTTTTGTCCAGGTACCCAAGATATGCTTAGATTTTTGGATGCATTGATTGACTAGTTTTGACGTGATTTTTTTACCATGCTAATGCTTTAATAGCTACTTGGCTATCCGAGCTTATAAGGATTTTATTTTCTCGTGTAGCGTCTTTTAAGATTTTCTAAGGCTCAAGCATTGATGGCATATATTTCAGGTTGAAAATCTGAGTTTACTTATGAGATTGCTCATGTTTTGGGCTTGTACAAGAAAAAACTTGATCCGGTTCTTTCAAAATACAGACCATTATGACCGGTAACGACCAAATATGCGTATAGTTGAAACGAAGCGGATAAGGAAAGGAAATAACTTAGTAGGTACTTAATCTCTTGGCCCACTCCTTGTGAAATTGGTTAAAAGATAAAAATGTGTACCATTTTATATCTAGTTGCCGAGAAATGGGAATGAATTGTTGAAGGTTTCAGAGTATAGGCGGAGAATGTAATACTTTAGTGTATAAATGGAAAAGAGGATTGAGTTAAATCGGTTTACTTTGGTAGCAGCTTATGGCTTTATGAATATAGAGCGCCACTTACAAATGAATAATCAATAAGCAATATAACTTTCCATTTATTTAAACAACTGCTGGTCAAGCACTTCTCGGTGGTCTAATACCAATGCTCTCTTTTTATGTATTAATTGAATCAAAACATATAAAGACATAAAAATAAAATTTAAAAACCGGATTGACACATGGATTAACCGAAATTTTCAATAAATACAACAGTAAGACGAAAGCTATGTTTTTTTAATCTAAAAATATAAACCGTTATTGTCCACAAAAAGTTGTTAAATTATCTGTAAATACCATGATAATAGGTAATCGTACATTATATTTTTTATTACACTGACAGGAAACTGTTCCACCCAACGGATTTTTTTTTCGTTTTCTCGATAAAAGAAAATTTTGCCCTTCATTTGTCTCATTATTTTTATCAATAAATATTTGTTTATGCTTTTTTTAAATTGGGTATATCAATTAGACTTAAACACTCTTAATCCTTAATCCAAAACAAGGATAAAAGACTTTTCAATGTTTGATTTTTACGGAATTTAAAATGTTTATTCAGACTCATTTGAATTCTGAAGCAATAAACTGTTTAACTTTCATCTTTGTTTCCTTAATTTCAATTTTTTAACTCAAAAATGCCACTTGGTGCTGAGTATGTTGCGCGTGCTGTGGCACTTGATGATGATGGATGTTCCATCAGGTATGCGGCTAATGTCATCAGAGTTGCCTACGAAACTCTGCGAGACGCCGTTAGAATATTTTTAGAAACTGGGTCCTACCATCGAAGGCCCGGTTCTGGTCACCCTAGGGTAACAGAACCACAGGATGACCGGTTTTTGGCTTTGAGAATTTTGCGAAACCGGCGCCTTACTGTTGTTCAAGCTATTCATCAGCTCCACGAAGGTCGAGGTGTCCAAATATCTCAACGCACTGCTCACAAAGATTAAATCAGTATGAACTGATGTTTTTTTTGTCCCGTAAGAGGACCAGAATTGATCAGAAAACCCAAAGCTGCACAGCTCGCATTTGCTCGAGAACACAGCCATTGGTCTTTAGACGATTGGTCTGCTGTACTTTTTACAGATGAGTGTAGAATTGCTCTCCGATCTCTAGATGAGCAAGAAAGAGTGTTGAAGGTGAAATGAAAGGTACAAAGCCTGTAATTTTTCCCAGAGCCAACTTTTTCAATGTAGCTCAGTGATGGTATGGGCAGGAAGAGTAGCACAGATTTGGTTGTTGTTCGTGGAGGGTCTTCGACGGCCAATCGCTATGTCGATGAAATTTTGGAACATCATGGTTGCCTATCCTCCATGAAATCAGCGACAATCCTATTATAATGCACGATAACGCCCGTCCGCATATCGTTCGCGTAGTAGAAACCTTCAACAGCATCACTCCAGGGTCTTAGCCTGGCTAGCCGATTCTCAAGATTTGAACCCAATCGAACATTTATGGGATAACCTCAAAAGACGAATAAGAGCACGTCCATCACTCCACGACCTTGAAAGGACTCTTCGTGAAGAATGGGGTAACCTCTAGCAAAGCGACATTTCCAAACTAGTAGAAAGTATGCCGATGTGTCTTCGAGATGTAATTAAGGCAAGAGGAGAACATACGAGATATTGAAATGTTAATTAAAAATCTAAAACAAAATTAAAACAAATTTTATCTGTCCGTATTTTATATTTTTTTCGTTTTCCTTAGCAATTGACTTTTTTTTTACTTGTTTAGACAAAATCTCAATTATTAAACGTTAAAAAGCGTGAAACTTTTAGTAATATATTAAAATATATACAAATTAAGATATATTACAAATGGGCGGAATTTTTTGCCTGTCAGTGTATTACTACACACGTGTCGTTTTGTGTCATTTTTGTATGAGTTTGTGTTGTGATTGTTTTGTATTTGTGTTAATTTATTTACATTTGTGAATGTAATTTATTAGCGTAAAAGGAAGGAGTACCTGCCCCGAGGAATATCGAGTACCCTAGGAGAGTGCATTTCACCAGTATGAATACATGTGTCTGTTCTGTTTGTCGGAACATAAACCTCCCACATGTTAAATAAAATAACTGAAAAGAAATAGAATTTGTATCAATGGTGAGTAGGCCTTTTTGCTCGCGTTATGGGTGTTCTGTCGGAATAATCTGATGGGTTGTTGTCGGACCGAAGTAAAGGAGAAATTGGAATATCCCTGTATACAAATGGTGAATGTGGGCGGACAGATTAGTATGCAAGAGATGCCAATCGCACTTGATCCTATCTGAACATTGCAACTGCCCGTATCGAATGAATAAACTCCAAATCTAAACTTACCCGGGAATATTAATTCGAAATTATCCATGTTGAACTAATTCGCAATATATTAACAAATTAAGTTATTGGGTAATCGTGACTATAAGAACAATCACGAAGCAAGACGGGATGAAAAATTACTTATTTTGAGAAGAATAATGAAAAGAAGAATGATCAGACAAATTTCAGAATAATGTCATATTTGCAAATGTAATTGATCATTATTATATATCATCATATATTAATTTAAATGTATATAATATTAATTCATTTACGTTTTAGAGGTCAATTGACCAAGTTCCATCTTTCAATTAATTATTCCTTCCATGTAAGTTTTGGGTTGAGGTAAAAAAAGCACTTAGCAGATCTAGACACGATAATTTCTCTAGATTCTGAGTTGAAGCGTTTATAGTCTAGTTATTAAAATTACACTCAAATTAGAAGAAAATTATCCATTTCACAAATATATTTATATGTAAGCGCGTCCCTTCTGTTTTGGGCCCAACCCTGAATTCGGAAAACCGAAAACGAGGTCCCAGAGGTTTTATATGATCGGACCTGGCTACAATTATTTAATTTATTGATCAGGCACCTTTTTTTGATATACAAAATTCCAATATTCAATTCAAACCAAAATAAATACGAGACCAAAATATTAATTAAATTTATATCTTTTATTACAATTTATTTTCAAAAAAGATTAGAATTTCTTTTATTAATTATTATTTTTAATTTAAAAAATCTTTTATTCTATAATAAAACCTATTTCAGAATCTACAAACATTAATTTTAAAATCGACGTTAATTCTCGTTTTATNATAAATACATACATTGAGATATAAATCGAATTGGTTTAAAATGTAGTTTAACACATGTTTAAAAAATTTTGAACTGGAAATTGGGTTAGAACTCTGTTTTATGCATACAGGCTTAAAACATCAAAAATTCTCGAGCTGTAAACTTTTAAATTTGCCTTCAACGTAAAAGTTAAAATTCAAGAACACTGTGCTTTTATCGCTCGATGCTTTTGGTGCTTTCAATCGCCCTGTTTTGACTAGTTTTAGCATGAATTTTTTATGCTTTCTTAATGTTTGTTGAAAAAGAAAAGGTCACTGAAAAGCACAGTTAGTATATAAGAGAGGTAACGTATAGTTAGTAATAGATAAAAAAGAGTTTTTAGGTTTTTAGCAAATTACTGTGTTTTTTATGCAAAGCATGTTTTATTTTATTCATAACGAAGAGAAATGTCATTAAATCAAGCATGGCTGGTATTTTGAATATACCAGTATGTTTTTATAAATTCAATTTAGTCTTAAGTTAGTCTTTACATTTTTTTTTAATTTAAAACACCAGCAAATGTTCAAAATTCAAAAGATTTTCAGTTTTTATCATCGTTTCGAATAAAATACTAATGCAATATGTTACATATTCAAGACCTTCAGAAAATATACAATATAACTAATCTTTAATTAAGGTATTGGTTGAGATAAAAAGTCAGCGTCACGAGCGGGATTCGAACCCACGACCTTCGGCTAAATACGCCTACCACTTGAGCTATCGTGACATAGCATCACGCAAAGAATAATTAATTGAAAGATGTATATAATATGTTTATAATTACAGTAAATATTATTATATTTTACATATTTGAATTGGGATTAACGGGAAATTGGAATTTAATTTTTTGTAACATGCAATAGCTCATGCATAGTCGTAATATAACATTAGTAAGCTTGAGAAGTATTATGATAGTATTATATTGCAATTAGTGGAATAAACCAACAACAACCCGTTCAAACACGGAATGAAATAAAAACTGCTTTTATTATGTTGCACGAAAAAGATGTAAACGTAGACGTGGATGTAATGTGAGGGGTGTGTGATATACTGCGCCCTTTGGGAGCTATTGTAGCCCCCGTTCTATACTTAAAACACAACAAGGAGTCTTATCTTATCAAGGAACTTGATTAGTAGACCCGTTTTCAGGGTTGAATTTCTTCTACGGTTACGTTGTACATTCCAAAAAACTTCCCCCTTGCAAGCGAATGTAGCGTTTGTTTAGGTCTCCTCTGATTCTTTGAAGAATCCGCACATGTCGTGTTGGGTTACACCTGTTTTCTTCAGAGTCCCAGTCAGCCTGCAGTGTCCTGTCAAGAATACTGTCAGGATTCGAAGGTTTTTTCCTACTTCCTTTGATGCATTCTGTTGTTTTTTCCTTCCGAAATTTGCAAGACGGTTCTTGGTTTGTTTATGTCCAATGAGTCAGTTCCACTGTTTCCTCACTTTCCATTTGTCTTTTTGTCTAAGATACTCATTGAACGTGAGAATTCCTAGCTATAGAAGGGCTGAGGACTTATTAGTAGTATAGCAAGCCCTTTCGTAGCCCTCTACTAAATGTTGAGTCACATTCCCTTTTCTTTGTTGTTCTTTTATTCAACCCCACATGTCTTGGGAGTTTGGCATTCTTAATCTATTTAGTTTAGAGTTGCAATTCAGCAACATCTTTGAGCTAACGATGTTAGAGGTTCGTGCTTTGATGGCTCGACTAACATAATAGCTTTTAGAATACCCTGGATGAAGGTATGTTCTTGAAGAAGAGAGCAAATTGAGTTGCTACGGCCAAATGGATTTGATCTCTTCTTCAAGACCATACCATGTTCCACAGTGTTCTTAAGTGAAAAACTAGTCGATACTTCTGAAACTGAAAACAGAAACTTCATATTCAGAAACTTTATTTTTACTTGTATACCCTTTTTTTCAAGTTGAACTGGGTACATTTCTCAATTGCAAACTTCAGTCTGGAAGTAACTGATGTCCCATGTGTTCTGAGTATTTTGGTTCCAGGGCGAAATATTCCTATGGATAAAATAAGTAAACAAGGTGAATATCTTTCAAATTTTCGAAATATTCAAAATGATTATGTTTTTGTTAGAAAAAATACATTGTTAAAATTGTAATTATTTATATATGATATGTTGAAACGTTATTTTGTTGTTACGTCGATTTATTCTAATTTATCAGATTGCGATATTGTACTATTAAACTACATGAAGCAGTTTAGTAGTATTAACTGAGCCTCCTGGACCAAGTTCAAAATTAAATCAGCCTTCATAGTTTTCTGCCAAACGCACAGTATAATTGTTATGAGCTTTACCAAAACGGTTGGCTTAGTAGGTACTGCTTATGATCGATGATGATTGGTTGTATTAAAATCAAACTAACAATCAAAAGAAAATCAGCAATAAAAAAAACACAATTAAAAAAAGTGACAGCCTCGGTGGGCCAGGGATTGGCAGAGAAACTCTCGCCTTCAAGAAATTGTCTATATGCCGGGAACACACTTATCCGATCCGACGCTATGGTAGGGTGTGCACATCTATGCGACGTCAAACGCACGCCACGTACAGTCACACAGCGTGTATCAAATCGCGACGCCTCTTTTGTCCTTAATGCATTATTTTGAGCAAAACCATGCAATAAATTGTTAGTTAAATTTTATGAGAAAAAACATGAAATAAATTCTTTCTTAAATTTTATGAACAAAACCATGCTATAAATTGTTAGTTAAATTGTATGAGCAAAATCACATAATACATTTTTAGTCAAATTTAATTATTTATAATAAAATAAATATGTTGTATAAATATGACAACAATAATACATATAGTTCGAAATAAAAATATGTGTCCGGATTTTTTGATTTCGACTATACTCGATGCTACTGGTCGAAAATCTGCTCAGTGGGATCTTGTTTGCATCGCGTAGCGTAGGGTAGGGTAGCGTTGCGTTGCATCGGATAAGTGTGTTCCCGCATATCCGGCACGAAGTGCTGACGTTCCCACATGAATGCAAAACAGCGCAGATTATCGCTTTTAAGCAACAGACTGCTTCTCTGAACTTCAGTCTAACATATGAGACTGAGACCATCAGCATACGGCTCTCTAGGTTTGTGCTTCCCAAGCACTGGGGGAAGCAAGAGCGCGATATGTTCAACGTCCTGAATGGGCTAACGGCTAACAGCTGTGTCAAAATTACCTAGCGTACCTTCCTGGAACGTTTTTTACTAAAAAATTATCGTAACAAATATTAATTGTAATTTATTAACTTTTACTTTTACGTCCATTCGAGAGGGGTGAATAACTCTGATGGGCATCTCCAATCCGTTATAGATAGACCTAAAAAGTACAAGAATCGTTTCTTTTTTTGCTGGGATAGGCAAAAATTGTTCCTTCCTTCCTTGTTAAGCAGAAGCAATTATAAAACGCATAATTTGAATATTATTTATTATCTGGTCCTTGATTTGGTGTGGTATGGTATGGTAATGAGGATACTAGGAAGCGGGGTTTGTGCTCCCCAGGCACTTCAGCCTTCTGGCTTATTTTACCTTCCTAGTTCCCTAGTTCAGTGCAATCGATTCAATCCTTTTTCTTAGAAGTATCAGGTCATTGACTATCGCTGCTACAATTTCATTACCTAGATTTTTTTTCGTATGTTGGGTTCAATCTCCATTGATCTGTTGCTTCGCATTCGAAGATGTTATGGGTTTCCTCCTCCCCATTGCATAACCTACAGATGGGATCATCTTTACATATGCCCATGTTGTGTAGATGTTTTCTCAGATGCCAGTGACAGGCTAATACTCCTATGAGTTTTAGCCCTCTCCAACTGCAGCAGTGAGTTTACCAGTCTTGGTGAGGGTTGTTTCATCATAAGTTTACTGTATCTAGGGCGGCTAGAGTTTATCCACGTCTTTTTTTGTTTTGTGTGGATCCATTTTGCGATGGAGTATTCTATATTTGTTTTTGTTATCCCAAGAATAGGTTCGGGGTCTATGTATGGTATGGCCAAAACCATGTAATAAATTGTTATTTAAATTTAATTGTTTTAAACATATAATATATATAATTTTTATAAAAACTAATGAATTTTTGATCTCGTTTAATTTGATTTATATTAAACTAAGAATGTTGTAATTAATATAACGACAAAATTACATATACATACTTTGCAATATGTGAACTACAAAACATATGAGTGTCCTGTTCGGACTCTACTCGACGAAAATGGTGTAATTGTATAAGTAAAACCATGAAATAAAATGTTAGTTCCATTTTATGAGAAAAGCCGTGTAATAAATTGTTAGTTAAATTCATTATATCAAAAAATGATATTCCGGTGTTTTGATCAATTTTCTTTTAAAATTATTTTTTTAATAAAAACTAATGAATTTTTGATCTCGGTTAATTTGGTTTTTATTAAAATATGTATGTTGTAATTAATATAACGGAAATAATGCTAATAAGTTTGAATAAAAGTATGAGTGTCCGGTTCTTTTGTCTTCGACTGTACTCGATGCTGCTATGAAAGTGGGGATCGCATAGCGTAGAGTAGGGTAGCGTTGCGTGGCATCGGATAAGTGTGTTCCCAGCTATAGGTGGCCCTCGGAGCACTCGTAGAAAAAGTGCACACTCGATAAAGAGGACATGCAAGGTTAACACTTACTTTTAGGCGAAAGCCCGCGAATTTGTCCAGCATGCAGAGAAAGGTTCGATCTGTACCAATTAATCGTCGGTTGCCACATGTTTGCTCCATACAGATCGCGTAGAAATGCCAACGATATTGAAAATTGTACTTCAGCACGGCAGTGAGTAATGGTACTTTTGTGCACCTAGCGTGTGTTGAGTGTGAATGTATTTATTAGCGTGAACGTATAATGTGAGAGGGTCTATGTGGGGAACATTGAGTACCCCTTCGATTCTCAATTAGGTTAGTTATATAACATGTATAAAGAACGATGGAGGAAGATCGAACACTCCACCACTATAATGGAGTGGATGGTACGTAAATAGGAAAGAATGAGTGAGTGTTTGAATGGATTTATAGTTTTGTGTACCTAGCGTGTGTTGAGTGTGAATGTATTTACTAGCGTGAACATATAGTGTGAAAGCGTCCTCGGCGGAAGTACTCCTTCGATTCTCAATTAGGTTAGTTATGTAATATATATAAAAAATGATGGAAGTATATCGAGCACTCCACCACTATAATTGAGTGAATGGTACATAAAAAGTAAATAATGAATAAGAGTGTGAATGGATATAATTCATTGATTGCGTTGCGCGCTGAACTGAGAGAGCTGTTGACAGCACCCGGAGCCCAACCTCGGCGTCGGGACGGACAAAACGAGCTGGGTAATTCTCAAGGTTTGCTTGTAATTCATTGTAAATTTCGATGGACTGTGTATGTATATATGTATGTACAAGTGAAGATTTGAGCTTATAAATCGGTAATTAGTACTTCGGTTGTCCCTGGTCGTTCCGGTCTGCCTACCCTTGATCTTGGCTTATCAGAAGCATTTCTCAAGAAGAAAAAAAATTATTTTTCCTTTAAGCTAAATGAAAGTATCTTTAACATTTCCATTTGAGGGGAGTTGAGGAATAAATATGGACAATTAATTGTTTATTGTGCGATATCAAAATGTTGATAAATTTGTAAAAGTCGAACACGGAATCGGCTAGGGGTTTTTTTTTTCATGTTATTCCTCTTATATTGAAGAATATACTTCGGCGCACTCCCTCGATAACAAATTCAAGGGCTCTCAAAGAAGCTATTACAAGCATTTGATTATTGGGGATTCCAGGAAAATTTCCCATATTTTCCCTAAGCGGACAAGATTATATTCATCGATTGAAAATGAATTATTATTGAATTTAATACTTTTACCCTTGAGCATCGGAAATTGTACGAAAAGTGCTTGGGAAGAAATATCAGACGGGAAAGAATTTTATGAAACGTAGTAAAAAGGGCGGGTAATAAAATGACACGTCGGTCGAGTTTTCACTTTCAATATGTAATAACATGATACACGGCACAAATTCTGATCGCTTTAATTAAATATTACCCGGAATTAAACAAACTGCACAAACGTCTGAAACATGAGAAAACACGATTTATTGCTGCAGAAACAGACAATTCTGGTCTAACTATACGTCTATTTTTACATTTTATATCGACGTGTTCAATCATTAATTTTTGTTCCTTCGTTTTGTCGACTGCACAGACGGTTTTCCCCTCGTCTCTTTGACTCTCCGTCCCTTCGCTCTTTATTTTTCTCTCTAGAAACGTACACAAGCCCAATTAGAGTGAAAATCCCCTTAAAGCCTAATGAGTGGCTTTCCTTGATGTATGTTAGTAACCCCCTGTCTTTGCCGTCAAATGGGCACCCCCTATGACAGGGATTCAGAGAAGACATTACGCAATAATACCTTTTTTACAGCCCAATACGCTCAACAGAAATCATTAAGCGCACGTATATCATTTCCCCGACTTGAGCAATTATTTTCCCTAATCCGATTTTCAACAATCGTCCCATATCCGAGTCTGTCGGGATGTTTTTCATAAAGTATGTTTACAAAAATTGAAGATATAACATTACAACTAGTACGACGTAACGTCTAAAACGTTTTATTAAAAATTAGGAATTTTTTTCACTAATACTCGGAATAGACAGGACGAATCCAATTATTATCTGCTTAGCTTTCGACCTATTTTATGGTCATCATTAGGGCAATACAATCTTAACCCTTTATGGCATAATGTTTTCTTAGAGCAAGACGAGCTTTAGCAATTTTGTTAAAAGATTAGCGGGAAATCCCGTGCTGTCAGATTGGCGCCAAAAAAATCAGTGTTGCCAATACACGAGCGGGAAAAGAGCAGGACCAACACTGCGCCAGCTCTAAACTCACGGGATTTCTTCCTAACCTTAAACAAAATGGCTACAGTTGTCAGGCTATGTAGCAAATTCAGGCAAGAAATAATAAACTGGATATGACAAATTTATAAGAATGTTGAAGGTGGGGTGAGCATGTAGATTCACTTTTTGTAAATGATGGTAAGAGGCCAAGGAGTAAATTGTAGATTGGCGCCAAAAAAAATCAGTGTCGACAATACATGAGCGGGAACGGAGCAGTAATAACACTGCGCCAGCTCTAAACTCACGGGATTTCTTCCTAACCTTAAACAAAATGGCTAAATTTGTCAGGGCTATGTAGGAAATTCAGGCAAGAAATAATAAACTGGATATGACAAATTTATAGAAATGTTGAGGATCGGGTGATCATGTAAATTCACTTTTTGTAAATGATGGTAAGAGGCCAAGGAATAAATTGCAGATTGGCGCCAAAAAAAATCAGTGTTGACAATACACGAACGGGAACAGAGCAGTAATAACTAAGTTGGCAGTGCTCAGAAACAACTTTGAGCGAGAAATAATAAACTGGATATGACAAATTTATAGAAATGTTGAAGATGGGGTGATCATGTAAATTCACTTTTTGTAAATGATGGTAAGAGGCCAAGGAATAAATTGCAGATTGGCGCCAAAAAAAATCAGTGTTGCCAATACACGAGCGAGAACAGACCAGGAATAATACTGCGCCAGCTCAAAACTCACGGGATTTCTTCCTAACCTTAAACAAAATGGCTAAAGTTGTCAGGGCTCTGCAGCAAATTTAGGCAAGAAATAATAAACTGCATATGACAAATTTATAGAAATGTTGAAGATGGGGTGATCATGTAAATTCACTTTTTTGTAAATGATGGTAAGAGGCCAAGGAATAAATTGCAGATTGGCGTCAAAAAAATCAATGTTACCAATACACGAGCGAGAACAGACCAGGAATAACACTGCGCCAGCTCAAAACTCACGGGATTTCTTCCTAACCTTAAACAAAATGGCTAAAGTTGGCAGGGCTCTGAAACAACTTTGAGCAAGAAATAATAAACTGGATATGACAAATTTATAGAAATGTTGAAGGTGGGGTGAGCATGTAGATTCACTTTTTGTAAATGATGGTAAGAGCCCAAGGAGTAAATTGCAGATTGGCGCCAAAACAATCAGTGTCGCCAATACACGGGATGAAAACATGGAAGGAAAAACACTGCACCCACCCTAAACTCATGGGATTAGCTAAGCTTTAGGAAATTTTCCAAATTTGGTGTTGCCCTAAGTCAACGTAGGGCAAGAAACGGTTAAAGATGTCTACAAATTGACATAAGTTTTTCTTAGCCGGTCCTTAGCGTTGATGGGACTTCGTCTACCTGCAAAGAAAGTTATAACGATTTATAAAATCAACTAAGTTTTTCTCTCTCAGTATTACGGGTTGACGGTAGCATATAGCATATACGTATAATTTATTATACTCTTGGTAGAGAGAGCTTATATTGTTATTAAAGTAAATTTGAGGATAGTTTAATGGTATTTTCTATGTTTTTTATAGTAGTTGAATCTATTTTGAGTGGTAGGTTTTTGGGTTGGATGATTTTTTTTAATTCAAGAAGGGTAGCCTTCACATTTTTTTATTAAGCTTTTACCTTTTTTATGATTTTGTTAAGTGTTGCTATTACTTGTGAGTTGTGTTTTTACGATTGTTTTTCCTTTTTATTTAATTGTTGGTTTTGTGGTTCTATGTGATTTATGTCTGATTTTAGAACTTATATTTTGAGCGGTTTGGGTTTTTGGTTTCCTAGGATATGATACATTAATGCAGATTGTGGTTGGGGAGAGTATCTTTTTTCTCGATCAGTTTTTGGTTTTTGGTTCGAATTACTGTTAATGCAATAGGGTTTTATTATAATGGGTCTCCTTGGCAATGTTGGAACTAAGTCTATCTTCAAATAAATTGAATTTATTTCTAAAAGCATTATTATGTCGCCATTATTAAGATTGATTTGCCTTGATGATGACCTTAAAATAAGTCAAAAGCATGGCAGATAACAATTGAATGTGTATTTTCATCCAGACGGTACCGAGATCCGGAGTATTCGTAAATAAATGCGTGTTCGATAATCTAACACAAAGTGAGATATTTTAGCTGTTGGTAATAAGGCTACAGCTAAGAAGTAAATTCTAAACCTTGGAAGAATTCATTATCGAAATGTGAAGGCGAGGAAAACACATATACATGAAAATTTCATACAGGCTTTATGAGTGTTATCGATGGAAATCACAGAAGGTAGATTTTTGTTTTGTGCCAGCCAGCATATATGAATTTCCAAACAGATATTCAAACACGCGTATGATGAGTCCGAAGATAAATAATGCAACCTTCAAACATTTGTACGGAGGCTCTTATTTTTTTCACAAACGTTTGCATTATTCAAACGATCATTTATGCTTTTCCTGCAGTCTCGGACCCTCGTACTCACGGTGTGACCGGTATCCGTATAAACAATCCTAGCACTATGCTTTTTGATCATTATGCAGGATGATTAGGACGGGTTTTCTCCGGCCGTGAATCCAATACAGTGGCAATGCATCAGACATCCCACTCCACAAAGGGTCTAATTTAGCAAACAAACCGATCCTAATGGTAATTCGAGTTATAAATACCTTCAGGCTAGACGTTTGTGCCTTCGGCGAATTGAATTGCGAGGTCACGGTTGTGACGGTTTTCTACTCAGCATCAAAACGTACAATGAATTTCAGCACCGTTTATGTCATCGTTGAGTGAAATGCCTGTAGTGGAAGCGATCCTATGATCCAGACAGACGTATGTAAATAAACTGTGTTAGTTTCTGACAGTTTTTTGACCTGAGGTTGGAAATTAAACAATTCAGCTTATTATTAACGTTTGCGGCGCGCGTGCAAGCTGTGTCATTATTATTGCTAATGTTTCAAATATTAATTACCCTTTATAAACTGAGCTTGTTGTGTTTAATAAGAAAATTTGTTTTTTTTCTTCGTGTTTTACCTCGTATAGTATCAGTATGTATATTGTTGATCAGCGCCAAATAACACACACACACACAAAATTTGAAGATCCTATAGTCGTGAGGTTATTGAGTCAACGACGTATAGTTACCTGTTTTTCCTCTAGAAAAAAAAAACAATAAAGAGAAGCCGCTCTTCAAATATTGGTATTAGCCGGCGGGTCGTGATATTTGTTTTGAACAATATTTGGGCGATGGGATGTGAAAGAGACTTTTTCATCGTGCGTTAGATGTGGAGAAATAGAAGGTATACGAAGAGAGAGAGGCAACAGTTTCCGTCTCCCCAAGTTGGGATTGACATGTTGCTCCACTTTGTGCGGTCATCGCTTTCATACTTCCATTCAATCTCCATCGCAAAATCTGATATCTTTATTTATTGGAAATACTCGATACAATTTCTGTTCTCAATAAATATAATAGATACAGTGAAAATATTACAATAAGATTTTAAGTACAATTTATACAAACTAAAAACAATTTAAACATATTTTTTCATTATCATATCACAAGATTAATGCAATAGATGATCCTGAATTTTTACAATAAATTTGTCAATAAATAATAAACAAATCTCAAGGCAGATCTCGACGAGTAAAGCGGGGAACACACTTAAGCCAGAAACACACTTACCCGATGCTACGCCATGCGACGCTACCCGACGCAAATCCAAACTCCGATTTTCCATAAGGTTGCATTACCCCCGTGCACATTACCCGATGCTATGCCACGCTACCCTACTCTGCGCTCTGCGATCCCCACTGTCCAGATTTTCGTCGCGTCGCATCGAGTACAGTCGAAGACAANTTCACTATTTTTCGTGGTCCGCATGACCAATTAATACAATTCAATTAATTAAAGTTTTAGGTTGAGATAAAAAAGTCAGTGTCACGAGCGGGATTCGAAGGTGAGGTTGAGATGGGAAGTTGGTGCCCGAGGGGATCGAAGTCACGATAGCTCAAGTGGTAGAGTAGCGGCGTATCAAGCCGAAGGTCGTGGGTTCGAATCCCGCTCGTGACACTGACTTTTTTATCTCAACCTAAAACTTTAATTAATTGAGTTTGGTAGAAAATTGAACAAAACACCGGAATACCATGTTTTCATATAATGAATTTAACTAACAATTTATTATACGGTTTTAGTCATAAAATTTAACTAACAATTTATTTCATGGTTTTGCTCATAAAATTAAACCATTTTCGTCGAGTGGCTTCAGAACAGGACTCTCATATTTTTTGTAGTTTCTTTGAAACTAAGTATATGTAATTTTGTCGTTATATTACTTACAACATTCCTACTTTAATGCAAACCATATTAAAGAAGATCAAAAATTGTAATAGTAGTAGTAATTGTAATTATAGTAATACTGTTATTGTCGGACCGTAGGAGAAGAGGCCGCGGTCAAATGTCTATTTATTAAAAGTTGTGGCTTTGTAGATAAAAATCAAGGCCCATGTGGTCGGGAAGAATGTCAGTGGGTTGCGACCGCGCCGGTTCGAGGAACGCCTAGAACCATAATTTAAACACAAATAAAACAAAAGTTATTACTGGAACTCATATTGCACTTTTAAAAAATATCATATTACGTCTGGATAAAACGTCCTTTTTATTATTTTACATCGTATACATATAAGAGGTAGAACAGTTGATTTACGGCCAAAAACTTACAATTGCTATAAAAACAATCTCACAGAATTTATCATTTTTTAAGAATGTCGTAGAAAATAAATTGAAAAGTTGATTAATATTGGAAAGATTTTGCATAAAGTTTCAGCTATTTCAAAGTCACCATTATATTTAACGTATTTCAAATAACGTTGACGTTACTTAAAGGCTTTTTGCATAATGGATTTTGCCACTAACGCAAAGCTTCCTGCGGAGTTAGCAGTAGATTAATTTATAGCAGTATCTTGCAAGCTTGTAAACAAAGGCCACCGCTACGGATTTTATAGATTTTTTCTTGATTGATGAAGATAGTTTGGCAAATGCTGAGGAAGTGATAGTTTCAGAAGCTCTAACATAGCAAATTAATCATTAATTACCCGGCGATTCTGGGCAAGTTTAGTTAAAATGAAATGAAGGATGAAAAGTGTAAAAAACTATTAAGAAAAAAAGTTTTTAGCTTAGGTAAGCAATTTTAGGAAAAACGAAAATATTACAATGTAGTTAATAAACCATATATACCTGTCTGGTAAAATTTTTGCATTTAAATTGTTTTTAAAATACAATTGCTGAAGGGAAGTTGTATAACGTTGCTGAATTTCTATTAACAAACATTTCTGATTGTACTTAAATAAAACGACAAATATTTTAATGGAGGAACACAACATACATCTTAGGAATCGCGATTCATGAAAACATGTACTAATTGGAAAATGGTAACTATAAAATGAACAATTTTGTTGGGGGACCGCGGTAGCCGAGTGGTTAGCATGAGAGACTCTCACGCCGCGGTCGTGGGTTCGATTCCCACCGTCGCCTCTGGCCCTTTTTTCACAATAACCCCCCCCCCCCAATTTGAACACACATATATGAATTGTCACATGGCTAATATGCATAGTTCATAACGCCAAAAAAAAAAAAAAAAAAAAAATTTGTTATATTTGTACATATACATTATTTGCAAGTAGTCAAAATCTCTAAGCAAAAACTACTTCGTTTACCGTCAGTAGATGGCCTGTAATGGCCATTTTGGCCGAGGTTGGCAATGGTGTCTGGGAGAATTGGCTTTGGGAGTTATCTCACTAAACAGCTAACATTGGTCGGCCATGGGACTTTTTGGTTCCAGACAAGTTTCTGCCAATAAATGTAAAAAGCAATTATACACCCTATCCAAATACTTTTTTGTTTTATTGTTTTTTTCTTTTTTTTAAAGTGCATTCTTCGATGCAACAAGGAAAACATAATATTTACATATAAACAATAATAAGAGTAGCATGAAAGCTTGAACAGCTACCGTCCAGTGACGGTAGCCGGTAGTACATCAATACGATGAGCGAGATGGACTTCGTCCTAGGAGACCGATGTCTAGGGTTAAGTCGGGGCCACCGACGCTTCAGTCTTCTGTTGGGATTATTATATAATGTGGTGGATCACAGGTTTTTGACGAAAGGGTTCGGATGATGGGGTAGTAAATGGAACGTTTTGTAGCCGGATTGGGCTAGCTCGCTAACAAGAGGGACATTTAGGTCGGTATGGATTATGTGATTGGATACATAGAAATGGGCGTTGACTACTGTTCTGAGGATTTTGGATTGAAGGGGTTGGATTCGATTGAGGTTGGAACGTTTAGCAGTTTTGTAAAGTTCAACTCCGTAAGTCCAAATGGGGGCCAGGAGGGCAATGTAAAGTTTTCTATTGTTTGTTAGTGAGAGTTTTGATCGTTTGTCGAATAATCGTTTAAGCATGAAAAATCGTATGTTACAGTGTGCGCATAAGACCTGTATGGGGGTTCCACGTTATTATCCAGGTAAGTCCGAGGTATCGTACTTGGTTCGCAATTGGGATGGGAACGTTGTTGAGGTATACTGGTGGGATCGTTTTTTTGTTTAGGGTAAATATTACGTTTGTTGATTTGGTTTCGTTGATTGTGATTCTCAACTGTCAAAGTCAGTATTCTAGGATGTGTAGGTGCTTTTGGAGATTACGGGAAGCTGGGAGCCTAGCCTAGCCTAGCCAAATAGAAAGCTGCAGTAGCGATTTCCTCGACCTCGATATCCATCAAGGCACAGGAAAAGTAATAGGCATCGAGGTCATGCTGACCCAATCTTGGGCCAAGGTTAGACGATCTTCTGGCCCAGTGTGTGAATCCCATCTTAGTGACCAAAGTATTGGCCTGCCATGGCCCAAGTGCAGAGGGGCTGTTAGACAAACAACGTACGCTATTTCAGATAGCGTTCCGTTAAATTTGCGCATGCGTACTTCAATCAATATAGCGTTACCATTCATACAAAATCTCCCTTTTATTACTTAGTATAGCAAAAAATAGAATTATAGAAAAAATATTACTCTCGATCGATTTTATTGAATAAGCACAAAAACCTTCACGAAATTCAATTTTTTTTATTAATTATTTTATTTAACTCTTGTGTACATACACATTATGTTTTGCTAATAAATACTGATATACAGCACACTCAAAAAGTGTGATTAACAAGGCATTTGAGGGTGGGTCCTGCTCTATGGCAGTCCACACAATAATTCCATGGAGTATAAAAATTTGAGATAAATAAATATCTCATTAATAAATAAATTAACCTACTTTTTTGTTTTTATCTATAATCATATAATTCTATATCTATAATCAATTCAATTGAATACGAATTTAGCTTGTAAATAAAAATAATTAAGATATTTGTACTATTTATTATTAATTATTAAAACAAATTCTTAAACCTCGTGACATCAATCATTTTGAAGTTTCTTCGCAAGAATGCTCAATTGGAGGCTGTCCTGCATTTTTATATCCTGTTTTTTTTTAACTTTTTTAATCCGATTGTAATCGATGTCGTGAATTTCCAGCTGAGTTTGGCTTTGAAATATCCATGAAAACGACATATTTTCTGTGAAAGGAGCGAAACATAGTATTTCAGAGTTGTTTTTTAGCGTGTTTCGCTCCTCGCCAGAAATGATGTTACAAGTTACCACCAAAACATTATTTTCGAGTAAAAAGATTTGTCTAATTCGGCAGAGTTGGGTCGTCACGCCAGAGGTGGCGTGAGAGAATCAAGCATGAGTCATGGCGAGATCCTCCCCAAGGCTTCGGACCTACAGGTCACAATCCACAACAATCACTATTATTTTTTTTAATATAATATTATTATATATTTTATCTATTGCGACCATTCTTGTACTTCCGTTTCTGGTAGAGGACACGATGCACACGGATTGAAGTAAGCGCAATCGCACCGGCCACATGACCAAGCTGCACAACGTCACACTATTCACGATATGTACTATTCAATAGCAGCCGGTGTAAGATCGATATTCTGAGCCAATTTCCAGCCCTATTGAAACGAAATACTTGGTTTTTAGCTCTCCATCTACATTGAATAACTAAATTTAAATAACAATAGTTAAACAAGTTCAGAGAAAACTAAAAACTGATTTTCAGAGGTAAAATCATGCTGAGATCATCCTGGTCTGCTGCACTTGTTGGTATACTGCAAACTGCTGAGAAAACATAAAACTAGGCAGACAGTCATATTTGAGACAACTCTTCTGCATCTAGCAGACCTAGACACGATAATTTCTCTAGATTCTGAGTTGAAGCGTTTGTAGTTTAGTTATTAAAATTACACTCAAATTAGAAGAAAATTATCCATTTCACAAATATACATATTAAAACAAATTTAAAATACATGGAGATATAAATCGAATTGGTTCAAAATGTAGTTTAACACGTGTTTAAAAATTTTTGAACTGGAAATTGGGTTAGAACTCTGTTTTATGCATACAGGCTTAAAACATCAAAAATTTTCGAGCTGTAAACTTTTAAATTTGTCTTCAACGTAAAAGTTAAAATTCAAGTACACTGTGCTTTTATCGCTCGATGCTTTTGGTGCTTTCAATCGCCCTGTTTTGACTAGTTTTAGCATGAATTTTTTATGCTTTCTTAATGTATGTTGAAAAAGAGAAGCTCACTGAAAAGCACAGTTAGTATATAAGAGAGGTAACGTATAGTAAGTAATAGATACAAAAGAGTTTTTAGGTTTTTAGCAAATTACTGTGTTTTTTTATGCAAAGCATGTTTTATTCTTAACGAAGAGAAATGTCATTACATCAAGCATGGCTGGTATTTTGAATATACCAGTATTTTTTTATAAATTCAATTTAGTTTTAAGTTAGACTTTACATTTTTTTAAAACTTAAAACACCAGAAAAAGTAGAATGTTCAATATTCAAAAGGTCTTCAGTTTTTATCATCATTTCGAATAAAATACTAATGCAATATGTTATAGATTCAAGACCTACAGTAAAATATGCAATATAACTAATCTTTAATTAAGGTTTTGCTTGAGATAAAAAAGTCAGTGACATTAGCGGGATTCGAACCCACGACCTTCAGCTATGGCTATTTAGCTAAGCTAGCAGCGGCGTATTTAGCCGAAGGTCATAGGTTCGAATCCCGCTCCTGACACTGACTTTTTTATCTCAACGGAAACCTTAATTAAAGATTAATTGATTAAATAGAATTTATTTGGTCAACGGACACCAAACCTAATAGATACAATATAACGTTTAATTTAAACAGATATAAAAATAATATATACAAAAATTTTAGATTCTTGTGGATTAGGTGGCCATAAAACAATGCTTCTGGGTCAACGCCTAGCTTTCAACGTTATGTCGTCTTCTTTAGTAACTACAGAAAACAATTTTACTTAAATTACATTTTTACATCACAGATTCTTTGATAACTGACACCTAGTCATAATTTAATAACTTTTGCACATGTTAAATAACAAAAAACCTCCATCTTTACTTCTTTTTAAATTAACACTAACATTAATATTAATTAACATTAACTCTAATAAATAAATAATAAAAATACATTTAACTGATACATATATATCACATGGACGTTGTCTATAAGAAAATTAAGCTTTTTCCTACTTAGACACTGACACAATCGATCCCTTTCTTTTTTGTTAGACAACATTTTTTCTTTTTCTTTAAATATTATTGGACCAATGTATTGTATGTATCAATGTATATGTAATGTTAAAATTTAGGAGGGGGTGGCAAAATCTCTGTACACCCTGAAGAAGACGTCCAAAGCATGGCGCTGATACAACAGCAATGTTTATTTTATGGCCACAGCTCTGATCCATGAGAATTTGTTAAATATGGCTGGTCGATCGCATAGAAGATGTAAAAAATTTTAGTTCTCAAACACCTTTCTTACCATAAATTAGGGAGTTATTTCAAAATTTTGAATTTTTGAGATGATTTCATAAGCATACCAAAGTGACAAATTTTTAAATGCTCAAACAATGAATCAGTTGATTTACTGCTGTCTTCTTTAGTGTTTTTACGTAATTACTAATTGACAGCGATTTGAATTGATATTTATGTGATGCAATACTATCATAAATATTTTGTTCGATAGTAAAAAATTTTTGAACTGTTTGCAATAACAAGTAAATCTTTTACGCTCTTGGAGCATGCATGTGAGTGCGTAAACAAAAAACGTTTATTTTGAAAAATACATAAATTTATATGGAAAAATCGTTTCCTTCGAAAGCCAATTGAACCGTAGCTTTACAAATACAAAAAACCACACAAAAGATGAATCAACAAATTATGGACTAATCTATTTTTTTATTTGTTTTTAATTAGGTACAAAAACTGCACTGGAGGTCACGAAACAGTTGCAAAACTACTGATACAAAAAAATAAAAACAAGATTAATCACCAAGACAACAATAATATAAAGAATGTGAATGCGGAATAGATCGGAGTGACAGGAAGAAAAAAAAGACTAATACGAAAAACAATAAAGCCATTTAATAAAGAGATTTTGCTTAACGTTTCCGCTATTTTAATATTGTCGTTATATTTAACGGGTTTCCAATCAGACTAACGCAATTTGAAGACTTTTACATAACGTATTTTGCCGCTAACGCTAAGTTTCCTGAAGAGTTGGTTTTAGTTCATGGTATGGTCGTTTCTTGCAAACAAAGACACCGTTCACGGATGTCATAGATTTTACATTGATTGCTGTCGATAGTATGGCATGTGAAAACATGATAATTTTTGAAGCTCATTAATTACTGGGGCATTCGGGGCAAGTTCAGTTTAAATGAAATTGAGGACGAAAAGTGTCAAAAAAAATTTTAATGCTTTTTGTTTAGCATAGTAATTTTAGGAAAGACTAAATATTATAGTGATTATTATAGTATATAGAACCATATACATACGGGTATAAAATAACCACATTCTGTACCTGCCTCATAAAATTTTAGCTTTTAAATTATATTTAGGCGGTTCAGCCAAAGGGTCTGTTTTACACAATTGTTATGGTCTATTTGATGTTGATAATATTTATTGAAAGAAATATGAATAAGGCTGCTGTATTTCTAGTTAACTGTCATTCCTGCTGGTATGTAAATAAAACAGCTAAAGATTTGAAAGTTGAAACAGCAAAATACATTCTTAGGAGTCGGGACTCAAGAAACTACTACTGCAACGGAACTAATTGGAAAATGCTAACTATAAAATAAACAATTGGTGTATATATATATATATTTAATTAGTCAAAATCTCCAAGGAAAAACTACTTTGTTGATTTTACCGTCAACCGTAACAAGCACGCTATCCTAATGGCCCCTTCACTCTGACCCAAAGAGTAGATGGCCTTCAATAGCCATTTTGGCTGAGGTTGGCAATCATGTTGGGAAACATGGTTTTGGGAGCGATCTCACTAAACACATCAAAGGAGGACAACATGGGCGAACAAAATGCGATGAGATAGGTGACATGCCACACACTGGGCTAACATTGGTCGGCCATGGTTTTTTTTTGGTTCCAACCAAGTTTCCCCCAATAAATGTAAAAGCAATTATACACCCTAGCCAAATACAAAGCTGCATCAGCGATTTCCTCGACATTGAGGCCATGCTGACCCAATCCTGGGCCAAGGTTGGACCATCTACTGGCCCAGTGTTTGAAGCCCAGCTGTTAGACAACTAACGTACGCTATTTCAGATAGCGTTCCGTTAAATTTGCGGATGCCTACTTCAATCAATATAGAGTTACCATTCATACAAAATCTCCCTTTTATTACTTAGTATAGCAAAAAATAGAATTTAAAAAAATATTATTCTCGATCGTTTTTATTGAATAAGCACAAAAACCTTCATCTGCAACAAAACACTACTTTGTTTATTTTACCGTCACCCGTTAACAAGCACGCCATTCCAAGACAGTTAAATCTGCGCATGCGCACTTCAATCAATTTAGCGTTATCGTCTACGCTAACGTTACGCAAAATCGCCCTAATGTAAAATAAAATTAAGGGGCTCAAAAAAACCCACCCCGAATCTTTAACAATCAAGCTTGAAATTGCTACATGACACAAAAAGGACAAAAAATTCATTGAGAACCCTCAGAGGGCCGGTGTTTTTGAAAAAAAAGCCAGTATGTCGCTGAATTCGAACCCGGGACCTTCACCTTACAATGACTAGCGCCGTGTCAACGTCTAAACCGTTGCGACCACTGACGCCCCCAAATTGACCTATTTCAAATCTCGGAAATATACGAAACAACATATGCAGCAGGAAGAACCGACAGACAAACGCCGATACACACCTTCCTTACAACAATCGCACAAACACTCGAACATGGCGAGAGCCGAAACGCGTCTGACAGACCAAAATTATCAGAATCAAATTATAAATCCGCTGAATTGAATTTATACCAACGTTTTATGAATAGATGATTTGCTTCGAAAGGAGGCGAAAAATTACCCAAGGATTTAAACCGGCTCCCGGTAAGAACTAAATTGTGTTAAATTGAATTGAATCGATTTTCCGAGAAGATTAAATCCTTGCGGCCAGGTGAAAAGATTTACTTGTTGTTGTTTTTGCCTTTAATTTGCAAAAAGGCAGGTACGAGATTTAGCCTCCTGGCCTCAAATCGGCTTATATCAAGAGGAAAAAGGTGATGAATCAAATCACTGTTTATAGAGAACAAAAAAAAGCAGAGAGGGTCTAAACGTTTTAGGAGAGCACGCAAAAACCGGGCACGACATTTCGAAATAAATTCGACCGATTGTCCGACCGCTCGCGATCGACGACGGACTTGATTTTTTACTCGAAAAGTAATTGAAACTTACGTCGAAAACGACGAGATTAGACGGGTGATGAATGGATTTGGCCACGGTCGTACGAGCCCCTCAGAGTCAGGATATAAACGTGCTTCGCTCCGGTTACTTTCACATGGAAATGATTTCATCTGAATTTTAAACAAACATGTTTATATGCAGACCACCTCTCTGAGAATAATTGGCCTGGAACGGAGCAAATTACGAATTAACCTTCTGTTAACTGGAAATCAACAATTCACGATCCTAATAAATATATGTAAACCCTTTTATGGACAAAAAAACACATTAAAGCTTTTAACGTGTGACTTATTTATTGATGAAATCACTCTTCCCCCTCCTCCTAAAAAAATCAATTGAAATATTTAAAAAAAACTACATGTAGCAACAAATTTTTATAATTTAATAAAAACATTAAATATTAATCTTTATACCGGTACCTTTAAAAATTCGAATTGGAGAAGGTAAGCACTTCTATTTTAGCTCGTTAGCTAATACATAAAAAGATCAGTGATTTTTTTGTAAAACTCAAAATTCGTCAACGTTTGATGTTCAGATTTATTTTTAGCTCTGTCGGCTAAAACCCGAGGGTGCTACATTTATCGGCCGTTCTCGCTATGCCTTTATTTCCGTATGCTATAAAGAGACCCCACGTCAATATTTGAGATATGTTTTTCCCGTTACTAGTCGGGAAATGTTTTCCTCAAATATTGCCAAACGCTAATACGTTATGCTAAACAATGTTTTTCTAGCATCGATATGCAAAACGTTGGAGTAATGAAAAAGTATCTCGACTAAACCGTGAATAATTTTTGAGCAAGCAAATTAGATAAATCGATCCGAGACGTTGTTTTAAAAAATCAGAAAGATTTTGATTCAAACTTTCCACCCCAAGGCCAAACTTGAGTCTGTTTCCAGTCGTGGATCGGTTATACGTACGTAAGAGGAACATAAATCCATGTTATGTGCATAACAGGAAAAAAAACAATAAATGTAAAAGCATACATTTAACAAAGTTCATTTAGATTTTACATTATGTACCTTATTCCTATGTAAACCATACAAGCATTGTTTACTTTTACATTCCATTAACTTTTATTATGCAGGTACAGTTTTCATTATATACATTTTAAAATTTTTTCGTACATATATTCTGTGCTTATTTCTTCTAAAATTTTTAATATCTAATACATACGTATGTACGAATAGAATATGAATCTGTAGTTTATGCGCAGTTTGTTTTATCAATTCAATAATCTACCTATTTATAAAAAGTTTAACTAAAAGTTTCATTAAACCATTTGCATACTAAAAACTAAATAAAAAAAAGAGTTACCGTATCCAAAAACGTTAAAGGTATACAATAAATATCGCTCTGCTTATAACATAGGCGGGCTAATCATAATAACAATAGTATATAACATATTGTAAACATGTAATAGTAATAAAAAGAATGGTCAAACCAGAGTAACTTGTTTTATTGCTGAGTTATGTCAAAAAATTATTGACTAATTTTTTTTTAATTTAAACTAAATTATAAATTTAATAGCTATAATGTAAACATAAAATGTTGGCAATAAAACTATGTTCTTCTGGTTCACTGTACTTTTTATCTATCTTTTTCACCTATTTGTAATACCTAAAGATTAGTAATTTCCGACTACTGATTTGAAGGAAAATGTCTTGGTGCTTTATTGTTTGACTTCGAAAGCCGTAAATCGGCAGTTATTACAAACTGTGTGAATACTGTGTGCAGCTTGTCATTTACCGATAAATTTAACCAGCTAAAACTTTTTTATTACATCACCACCCTTCCAATTTTGCCGAACAGTCCACGTTGGAACGGCTTGCAAGAGCAAAAGTTGGAACGGTTTCTGAAAACAGAAATTGATGAAGGGCTTTAGAACATAGCCTAGGTTGTTGTGGTTTGTTTCGCATGATTTTTTCACATCTCTGTTTGTGTTTTGCATGGTGCATGTTTTACGATATCCTCAATTGTCGTGAGCTCGTTTGTAACAAGAGTTAAACGGGAAGATATTGGCTTCACGGCTAATTAATTAGCTATAAACACGAAACTCGGTAATTGCACAGCAACGTGGTAGACACCGGGAAGCATAAATCTCACGTTTAACGCTACAACGACACGCCACGTGCGTCGTCGACGATTTACGACCACCTCGAACGACGTCCCGGGGCCGACCGAGCTCCCGGTCTCTGCTCACTAAATATTTGTCTAGTAATTTTTTGGGTTCGCAGGACGATGACTGCAATATGTTTCGTCTGCAATTTGCCGATCCTGAGCCACCAGGTCGGTCTGGTCTGGCAGGGAGGCAACGGATGGGACGACCTCGTCAGGGAACAGCTGGAAGAGTCCACCCTTCGGCAAAGGTAAAAACATCCATTCAACCATTTTTTGTAATAAATATATTTGTAATATAATATAAATCAAATATTATTAGAAACAATAGCCTAATCTAAGTGTCTTGGATCATAGTACCCGAAATAATACTGAGGAGAAAAGAGTGTTCGTAACCTCGACGTCAACCCATCATTCACGCAAATAAATACATGCATATATGTAGTGTCTTAACTAGATGTACTGTACAAACATATACACACATCCTTCTTACATAAATTGACCGACTATCATTCAAAAAACTTCTGCCTATATTCAAGAGACTACATTGGATGCGCTTACAGATTCCAACATCTAACAGAACAGTTTCAATTAATACCAACAACCCGACGTTGTTGCTCATAATTAAGAAGCTACCCAAATGGCACATAACATCAGGAAAGAGGTATGAGATCTCGAGGGCGTAGGCTGGGCAATCTCATTTACACGGGTCAAAACACACATGCCTAGGAAATGAGGAAGAAGACCTGACAGCAAAAGCGGCTGCATTGACACAAGCTTTACTAGGGTTCCAAGAACTTACGTACGAGGAAATGTAAGGAAAAGACCCAAAATGGCAAATACGCGAAATTATTTTTCTCTACTATACGATCATGAATCCGCTCCGGTTTCGAAAGTACTGCACAGTCGACACAGACATTAAGCGGGCATGGCAACAGCCGTCAACGATCCTTCTTGCCCATGCGATGCTTCAATTCAAGACTGGAGGCATCTGATGTATCACTGCTCAATTTTCATTAGGATAAGGGTGAAGATGGAACATTTTGCTTCAAGAAGGTTAGGAATTAACCTGTACAAATGGTGGATGTTCTATTAGTTGAAAGTATTCTCGTCACTTTCAAAGTTTTATTAACAGCACTTTGATTTGTCCTGAATAAGGAGTGTTAAATATATCTAGATAAACGACTAAAAAATGATTTGTTATTAAATATTAACACTTTAATGCGAAGATATAACCTCAGTATAGAGTTACTGCACTGAGCAAAACATAAACTCAACATGTTAATCTAGACTACCTAATGAAGTTGAGGTTATCGACCTGCAGAAAATGGTGTTAACAGCTGGATCTTCGAGAGGTCAAATGACGGCTGAAATAAAAGAACAAGGAACAGCCTCCGGGTTCAGCCGAGTTTTCGGCGACTCATATCACCATCCTCAGGGCCTAGATTTATTACAAACAATACATAAAAAATTTTCACAAAACAATACAATTGTGAAAAGATAAACATAAATTTACAAAATTACATTATATATATATATATATATACACATATATCCAAAAATCCAAGAACAAAACGAACGATCCAACTACTTAAGCTTGCATTACTCCTTTATATAAAACTTTAATCATCTTTAACATTAAAAATTAAACCCGAAAATAACGATTAAAACATTAAAGGCTTAAATTATGTACATGGGATTAACCCCCCCCCCCAAACTAGACTACTTACTACATTATATTCACTAATTTTGTGGTCCACTTGACCAATTAATATATTACAATTAATTAAGGTTTTTAGTTGAGATAAAAAGTCAATGGCACGAGCGGGATTCGAACCCACGATCTTCGGCTTGATACGCCGCTGCTCTACCACTTGAGCTATCGTGACCTCGATCCACTCNTATATATATATTGGGTACAGAAATGTCTTAAAAAAGGTAAAATTTATAATTAGTAAAAAGACTCAATCTAAACGAACATTTTTCGTATGATGAATGGTTAACAAATATAAAATCTATGTTGGTAGTAGCTCTTATTAGCCCCACTTACTATTTAACAGTAAAAAATAGACAAATATATTTGTCCAATTGACACCATAGAAATACATACATAAGATTCTCTACTCGTACGACGAAGGTGCTTCTACACCTCAAATGCAGCAAAGTTCGCATGAACCATGATTCGATTCTCAACCCTTTCGCAAATATTCAACATTTCATGTTGTCGTTTTTTTTTTCAACTATCTACTTTTTTCGACATGAATCTACTCGTAGCTCATGAAGAATTCATTTTTGTAGATATTCAAAAAAAGCATTGAAAAGACCGTTAAATTTGTTTTAACAAGATCTAGAACGGTCTAGAATCACCGGTCAATTTGAAAAAATTTTATAACAATTTCTTCCTATAATAAGACTCCAGTGGTATACCCTTTCTTTAATTACATCGAGCCAAAATGGAGAAATTTTATGCTAAATGGGAAAAAAGTGGTGACGGAGTGAAAAGAGGGAATGGGATTAATCTCGTAAACTTTTTACCCTGGGCAAAATTTATTTTACAACTTTAACTTAATAAGAAAGCACAAAAAGAAAGAAAAATTCACTTAAAAACCAAAGCAAACGCATAACAAAGAAACGTGTAAAAACGTTGAATTTTTCTTTTGTTGTGTCTTTTTATTTGATCAAAGTTGGTTTTACAACTTCTGTATTGTTATCATTTCCTTCATCTGTGTTTAGTTAGATAGTTTGTCCAGTTTTTCTACTTTGGCTGTTAGCTTTGTGTATTGTCACTTTTGTGTTTTGCTTCATTTTTTTCTTTGTGTGAATTTTAAATTAAAGTTGGGAAATAATTTTTTCACAAGACAAAAAGTTGAATTATACTACACCCTCTTTTTCACACCGTCACCACTATCTCATTAAGCATAAAATGTCTGCATTTTGGTTCTACGTAATTAAAGAAAATGGTATACCGCTAGAAAATATTAAACTAAGAAGTTGTTTTGAAATTGGCCAAGCTCTACCATGAATTTGTCCAATGAAGTTGCCAATTAAGTATTTTTTACTAATTTTAAATTTAGCATTTTTGACAAATTTAGGCTTTGTTTTTGATGAAAAATCAAATTTAAAGTTCTACATGGGTGTCTTCTAAAAGGAAATTTAACGTTCTTTTCAATTTATTTAAGGTATTCTTAGCTGTGATGTTAGGATAAACAAGTTGGTGTCCGGGTGGATCCAAGTCACGATAGCTCAAGTGGCTAGAGCAGTAGCGTATTAAGCCGAAGGTCGTGGGTTCGAATCCCGCTCGAGACACTAACTTTCTCATTTCAACCAATACCTTACATAAAGATTAATTAGTTGAAAGAAGTTATTTGGTCAGTCGGACCACGAAATATAATGGGAAAAAAAATATTTTTTTAATTTCCCAAAAATGAATAGTCCAAGAATTAAGAGCAGATTTATGACGAAAACCGCAGATAGTTGAGTATCTGGAAAAGGGTTGAAAATTGGACAATGTGGTCATTCTAAGAACTTTTTTCTTGAATTTGAGTTTTAGAAATACCTAACGAAATTTTTCGTACAGCAACGAATCATCCTGTACTCACTCCAGTTAAATATATTCAAACTTTTTCCACCAAAATTTATATTTTTAATTTAATAACTCTTCAAAAAAGCTCGTTCAATCATCGTTTTTTTATTAATCTACTTGTCTGATTTATAAATAAAACATACTTAGCAAGATTAACTGCATTTCAGTTCGATTAAATTTTTAAATTTCATCCCACTATTTGATTTATATATAGCATAAAAAAAAAATTATTATAGAGCTTTTCAGTAGATTACTTCATGAAAGATACCATTAATACGTGCACAATCAATGATTGTCAATTTGCAAAAATGGATAACCCAATTGAATTTTTTTCAGACCAAAATGGAAATCTGTGAAAAAAATAGGTCGACTGTTATCATTTTTTCTCTCATTGTGGTTTCGTTTCTTGATAACATTTATTAACCAATTTGAAAACTCTTGTTTATTAATCGCACTTCTTTTGTTACTCGACAACAGGGCCTCGTGTTTCTATTGTGTTTAATGCCCTATCTCATCCAGGACGACGGGCTGTCTTTCTCAGAGCGATTTAAATTATTTACAACGCGCGTAGTACAAAGAGGTGGTTGTTTAGTCCGTAGATTAATCCGCCCGGATAATCCGGCCGTTGCAAAAATCCTCCTTGCCTAAATATATAATATGTTGAAGCTTATCGGAAGTCGGTTGTGCGGCAAAAGACAGTAAAAGCTTTATTAACATCCAATGATGGCTCTACTGTTTTACCTTTCGATTCACTTTTCGGCAGTTTGAAGATATTCTTCCCAAGGTTTTCCTCCTCTTTTATTATTGCAAAAAAAAAGAATACGCTGAATAAACCCGCTCTGACAAACAGGCGTACAAAAATAATTGTTCTTTCTTGATAAATCGAAAGTGAAAGATAAAATTGCTTTTATCTCAAATTTGACGTAAATTAAAATACGACTATTTGACGTGGAAAAAGGAAATTATCAAGGCTTGAGATTAGAGGAAAAGAGTTTTTCGTAGCGTGAGTGAAACCGGATAAGAGATGCGGCGACAAAGGCATTAAGAGTCACTTTAGTTGAAAACCGCATTAACTTAATAGGGTGCTTTAAGAAAGAAAAAAAGCAATTTTTGAAGATAAACTTATGGCTTCCACATCTTGGATTTTATGAAAGAAGGATAAACTCGTTTGTACAGCACACGTGTATTTTGTTCTTTGAGCTAACGTTTTGCGTCAAAATCTTAAATCGTCATTTAAACCGTAAAAAAAATTTAAAAACTTTTTATTTAATCAAATAAATACGCTGTGATAAAGATATGTTTCAGTTATACCACATTTAGATCATGGTGATTTTCGCACATCATTCTCACCATATAAACTATTAAAACAAATTCACTAGTTTTCGTGGTCCGCTTGACCAATTAATATCTTTCAATTAATTAAGGTTTTTAGTTGAGAGAAAAAAGCCAGTTTCACGAGCGGGAAAAACATTTGAAAACTAGCAAAAAGGAGGGAAAATTCCAAAGGTGGGGTTGAGATTGGAAGTTAGTGTCCGAGTGGATCGAGGTCACGATAGCTCAAGGGGTAGAGCAGCGGCTTATCTAGTCGAAGATCGTGGGTTCGAATCCCGCTCGTGGCACTGACTTTTTTATCTCAACTAAAAACCTTAATTAATTTAAAGATATTAATTAGTCAAGCGGACCACGAAAACTAGTGAATTTAATAAGTTAAAAAGAAGTATACCTTCACTAAAGCTCTCCGCGGCCATTTCATTTGTCGCCGAGAATCAAATAGATTACACGATATTTGAAAAATAGAAAAGGAGGGAAAATTCAAAAGGTGGGGTTGAGATGGGAAGTTAGTGTCCGAGTGGATCGAGGTCACGATAGCTCAAGTGGTAGAGGAGCGGCGTATCTAGGCGAAGATCGTGGGTTCGAATCCCGCTCGTGCCATTGACTTTTTTATCTCAACTAAAAACCTTAATTAATTGTGATATTTCCAATTTTTTTAAATTAAATAAATTTATTTATTAAAACTGGTTTTATTAGACCAACCATTAATTTTAAAATAATATTATAGAATAAATAAATGTTTGCATTCATATAAACCCATTGGTACAGCAAGATTTACATTTCACTATTCACTTCTAACTACACAAGTTCATATGGCTTTGTTCTTTTTAATCTTCTGACCGTGTTTCGGTTAAGTAAGAGTTTGGTCGCTTCTACATTCTCGTGCTGGCTGAGGCGAGCCTCGTGTTTGGCGGCAAAACTTTGTATTTCCGCCGTGACCTCACGGATCTTAAGATCCCTATGGAAGTCCTTATTCCTTATGTACCAAGGTTCATTGAATATGTTACGAAAGATTTTATTTTGGAGAGTTTGTATGATTTTGATATTGCTGTGTTTGGCACAACCTCATAGTTGATTATCAAGTCCACATAGGCTTTATGACTTGTTTATATAATAATATTTTATTTTGGAGCCAAGGTTGGAGCCACGTCCTAACAACCAGTATAGTTGTCTATACCTTAAACCTATTTCTGTCCTTTATGGTTTTTATTCACCTGTTCTTTCTATCTCAGCTGGCATCTAAGGCCTTTTTCACATATTTAGCTTTATCGTTGTATGGTATAGTTCCATCGATTATGAGCGACGGAACATGGTCCACTTTTTTTGTTTGTAAAGATTACATGAACTGATTTATGCTGATTTAACTTGATTTTTCATTTTTTTGTCCATTCGTTTATCTTATTACAAGCATTTTGGAGGATTTTGATTGAATGGGTGATAGTCGGTCCTAGTAATATCACCGCCGTGTCATCTGCAAACGTGCAATTTTTACTCCATCTATTTTCGGAAAATCACTGGTGTATAACAAGTAAAGAAGTGGGCCTAATATGCTACGTTGTGGCACTCCTGCATTTATTGTTTTTAATTTTGTATATTGATCTTCTTGTTTGACTCTAAATAGTCTGTCAGTAAGGTAGGAATTGATAATATCGACATACTGTTTTGGTAGCATACCTTTTAGTTTCTTGATGAGTCCTTCGTGCCAGACCTTTTATTTCACTCAAAAGTTCAAGTAGTCTAGCAGCGGCGTATTTAGCCGAAGGTCCTGGGTTCGAATCCCGCTCGTGACGCTGACTCATTTTGCTAATTGAACGACATTTGAAAGATGGCAAAAAGGAAGGAAAATTCGAAAAGTTGTAGGTTGTGGTGGGGAGTTGGTGTTCGAGTGGATGGAAGTCACGGCGTATTAGCCGAAGGTCGTCGGTTCGAATCCCGCTCGTGACACTAGCTTTTTTATTTCAACCAGTACCTTACATAAAAATTAATTAATTGACAGATGTTATTTGGTAATCGTACTACGAAATATAATGGGTTTATTTCTTAAATTGGAAAAACGTTGCCGCACTCTTCAAATTGGACTGTAAAATTCCACGGCGTAAAATTAATTTAACGTCAACGATAATTGAATTTCTAATAATAATATAATAGATGTTTTTTTTTTTTTTTTTTTTCACCGCTGCTCTACCACTTGAGCTATCTTGACTTCGATCCGTTCGGACACCAACTTCCCAATTCAACCCCGCCTTTTGAATTTTCCAAATCTCGGAAATCGCTGCCCTAGTGACTCAACGTCACGATTGCTCAAGTGGTCGAGCAGCGGCGTATTTAGCTGAAGGTCGTGGGTTCAAATCCCGCTGGTGACACTGACTTTTTTATCTTAACCAAAACTTTAATTAACGACTAATTAATTGAAAAGAATTTTTTTGGTCAATCGGAAATAACTCGTGCAATCGATAGATGTCCTAGCCAAATTATACCACTTTTTTTTTGTATTTCGGTTGAAACTAACGACGAAAAATGCCCAATAAAATCATTCCGCTCTGAACCGATTTCCCAATTGCAAACAATGGCTTTTCACCACTTTATTAAAATAAGGTGACAGACGTGAGAACAAAACTGCGCCCTCCCCTCGTTTCAACAACCGGAGTCGTCAACGTCCAAATCATGCGGCAGTTTTCCAGGCTCCCTCCATGCCCGCCGAAGGGCTGACACAATGGGCCGTGAAAGGACGTTCGTGACATTCGACTTTACCGCACGCTTTTAGCAATCACTCAAGGAATCAATCGCCCCCGGAAGACTATTCACGATTTATAAAATGTCAGCTATCAATCATAAATCAAGCTATTACTGAAGTGGATTTATTGATTTTTACCAGTCCGCCACCCCTGCAGGTAGATTACAATATCTCTATGTTATTTCATTCTAACACGAACGTTTTATGCCGGTAAAAAATTTCTAATATGCAGAGTTCATTCGTAAAAATAATTTCCCCAAGTAATACAATCAATTTAGTACATTCCATTCTTGTAACATCTAGTAAAAACAAAATTTGAAATAAACCTCTATGGATTTATATTTGGCATAACAAGTTCCCATTGAAAGAAATTAACGTTTTATTCTGTCAGAGTTTCTTGGCAATGCTGGAAATTTGGAACTTCTTCAAAGAAATTTGAAATTATTTATTAAAAATTAATTATGTTAATTTGTAGACATCCATAAGATTTACCCTGATGATGAACTGAAAATAGGTCGAAAACTGGGCGAATAAGAAATGAATTTGTTTTTTCGTCCAGACCGGGTCGAGATTATTCTTCGGTGAAAAAGGTTGTCCATACAACATAAAACATGGTACACCATGAGAAGTAGGTAGAGTCTATCATCATGACAACAAATTTTAAATAACCTTCTTGATAACTAGAATATTCAGACAAGTCTTGGTCCGATCTACCTTTTATGAGTCGACTAATTCCGTTAACACCGAGCAAGCACAATGCAAAAGAATTAACTACAAACGATAAAAACGACCATCGAAAGAGGAACTTCGACTGACTCTCCGGGCTTTCCATTTGAACCCTTATGGCATAAACACATAAGTTTAATAGCAGTTTTATCATCTCGTACTTCGGTTTAGCCCCATTCATAAATTTATTGAAAATAGAAACTTTGTGGAGCCTTATCTTTTGATGGAAGATGAGCATTCTGCGTAAGGATAACTCTCATACTCTCTTGACATTCGTCAACTACAAGCTGTCCCAGACAATACTCTCAGCTAAACAAGAGCAAAAGAAAGAGTACTAAAGCATCACTTCCTCGATGCTAAAGCTGTTATCCCTCATAAGACGTGATCAGGAGACGACGAAGTGACCTATAAGCCACGCCACGGGAGGGAGATGCTCGAGGTACGGTTGAAAAAGACATGCCTTTCACATAGGTATGTGGCCTATCAAGTGCAGAGGACAATGACAAGATCTTTAATCACAAATGAATGACACTTAATAGGAAGTTTTAACATAACTATTATTCAGAGTCGATGCGGTCTGGTGTGACGTAGGTTTTAGAATGATTAGTGTAGAGAGTACACGATAGACAAGAATGACACATCTACACGGAAAATAAATATTTGAACCCTGATGATGATCTCAATAAAGATCGAAACGTTGGCACGATAAAGAAAATGTTTTTCTAAAACCGCATTTCACGATCTCCTAATAATCATTAACTAACGGTTACTAAACACCACACATTTAACATAACGTTAGCGTGAACGGTAACGTTAAAGTGACCAAAGTGCGCATGCGCAGACTGAACTAACAGAAATAGCGTCCCACGTTATTTGTGTTAGAATAAAGTGCTTTTTAACGGGTGACGGTAACGTTAAAGTGACCCAAGTGCGCATGCGCAGATTGAACTAACAGAAATAGCGTCCCACGTTATTTGTGTTAGAATAAAGTGCTTTTTAACGGGTGACGGTAAAGTCAACAAAGTAGTTTTTTGTTGGAAATACTGTCCAACTTTAAAAAAATATCTTTTATTTAGAAGTATAATAAATTGTTTATTTTTATAGTTAACATTTTACAAATCCTACATTTTTTCAATCCCGACTCTTAAGAATTTGTGTACATTTGATGTTGCGACACTAAAATATTTAATTGTTTTATTTACGTGCAAGCAGGAAATTGTGTAAAACAGACCCTTTGGCTGTAGCGCCTTAACACAATTTAAAATCTAAAATTCTAAGAGGCAGGTATAGAATGTGATTGTAATGAGTCTGTATATTGGTCACTAACTGCACTGTAATATTTTCGTTTTTCCTAAACTTGCTAAACTAATTCAAAAGCTTGTTTTTCTTAAGAGTTTTTGACACTTTCCTCAATTTCATTTAAACATGCCTAGAATCTTCCGGTAGTTAGTTTTTACTTTTTACGTTATAGGTTCTACTACATTTAAGTCTTCAGCATTTTCCAAACTATCGTCAGCAATCAAGAGAAAATCCATAACATAAACGGTGCCTTTGTTTGCTAACTTGTGAGATACGACTATAGCCTGAACTATTACAACTCCCCCAGGAAACTTAGCGTTAGCGCGAATTCCGTTATGCAAAAAAATCTTCAAATAAACCTTGAAGTAGCGGAAGGGTGATGAAAAATCTCTCTAATGAAAAAAGTATTTTCACCAATAAAGTTAAATTGGACTATTATTTGCCTGTAATTTAACTAAAATAAAATTCAATCCGAAATATAGACATTAGTTCAATATGTTTTCACCTTGTAGGGAATAAAATTCGTTCCGTTTGACTTAGAGATTTGGAGTAAATTTTTAAAACGTGAAGACAAAACAAAAATTACATCAGCCTTTGCTCTTTAAATATGTTAAATGTTTAGCGTTTTGAACTACGCGAACGATACACTAATTGGATAGACTTTAAAATAAAAGGTCATTTGTTCTCATTTTATATTATCAAATCGAGTCAGGCACTATTTCATTAAAATGGCTAGTCCAGCAATTTAATATTGGAATACAAACAGCAGACGTGCATGTATACCCTTCGTTGTGCAAACAGAGTGTTTTGCTAGCAGATGTTAAATATAACGGTGACCTTGAAATAGCGTAAACGTTATGGAAAATCCCTTTAATATCCGACTTATCTGTTCCAGTGCAAGACTGCTATGGAGGATTAGAACTTAAAAGCAATTTTAATTCTTTATGAATAAGTAAAACAGTGCATTTCTACTAATCCTTTCTAAAGATTAAATTTTGAATTCGTTTTCAACAATGTTTCATAGTTTATCGTACCGATTGCGATCTGCTAACATTATTGGCATTAATATTTTCAATAACAAATGTACTTAATAAGTCCATAATTTTTTTTCTAGAACATATTTTTTTTAAATTTATATCTCGGGAGCGACTATTAATTGCTATATTTTAGAAGAAATAGGAAATTTTTATTCAGATAAATTACGTTCATTTTAATAGTATTGTTGAAGATTTGTTTTATCTATTTTAACAAATTAGTTTAACTTTTAACCGATTCATAATAATAATTTTATTTACAGAAGATTTTACAATAAAAATCGTACATTAAATTAAATTTTCCGTTTTGACACATAAGATAAATTTTCGAAAACTGTCAAATACATATAGCATATCGATGTTGCATTGCGAATTAAATTAAATCCCCATCTGTCTTGATGACTGCGTAGGTTTATATATTTATTAAATTTATTTCATCAAAATTAAAATGAGATGGATCAGAAATAAAAAAAAATCTGTATATTAAAAAAAATCGAAACGGCTTTTAAATTTTATCATAACAATAATTTATTAATTATTAATTATCAAAACTGGAATTACATATTTTATATGTAAAAGGCCATGTAAGGCCATTCAGTATTTGTCTATTTTTTACAAAATTTCGAAACGATTTTTCATTTTTTTCACACCGTTTATTTAAATATGTTCCCTTTTTGATTACAGGAGTTTCTTAATCATATTATACCTAAAATAAGTTAACATTAAATAATTATCAAAAATTGAATTACATATGTTATATTATGTAAAAGGGAGCCGTGAAGAAGGGATAGTTTGTGCCAGACTAAGAATAGGCCATATGCGATTGACACATGGGCCAATCCCCCGCAGGTGTCCCCTATGTAGAGAAAGGTTGCTCGACGTGTCCCACATAGTCGAAGCGTGCCTTGGCTCTTTACAGGGCACTAGTAGGCATGCCACCAGATTTAATAAGAGTTCTAGGACAAGTTTCAGTGCGTGCACCACAAGAAGTGGAGCCTGCGGCTTAATTTGACTCAACACGGGAAACCTCACCAGGTCAGGACATTGGAATGATTGACAGATTGATAGCACTTTCTTGAATCAGTGGGTATGGTGCATGGCTGTTCTTAGTTGGTGGATCGATTTGTCTGGTTAATTCCGATAACGAACGAGACTCAAGCCTATTAACTAGACGCGTTTGGTATCGAATCTACCGGCGAACAATATTCTTCTTAAGGGGACAGGCGGATTCTAGCCGCTCGAGATTGAGCAGTAACAGGTCTGTGATGCCCTTAGATGTCCTGGGCCGCACGCGCGCTACACTGAAGGAATCAGCGTGTGCGTTCCCTTGGCCGAAAGGTCCGGGTAACCCGCTGAACCTCCTTCGTGCTAGGAATTGGGGCTTGCAATTGTTTCCCATGAACGAGGAATTCCCAGTAAGCGCGAGTCATAGGCTCGCGTTGATTACGTCCCTGCCCTTTGTACACACCGCCCGTCGCTACTACCGATTGAATGATTTAGTGAGGTCTTCGGACTGGCGGTAAGCCCAACCGACTTTGTCGGTTTTGTCGAACGCTGGAAAGATGACCAAACTTGATCATTTAGAAGAAGTAAAAGTCGTAACAAAGTTTCCGTAGATGAACCTGCGGATGGACCATTAACGAGCAGTACGCTTTATCCGGAAGGATAAAAGCGGGACTCTCTCAAGAGGACGAAATCAGAGCTAGGCGGCGGCGGCGGCGGAGGCCGCGGAAGGTGAGCACGGTGTCAATCTGTACCCGGAATATCGGATTCTGGTCACGAAATCTCGCATTGACCGCGCAGATAGTATGTGGACCCAGGCCGTCCAAGAAAAGCGTAGAGAATGTCGTTGCCCCGTCCGTCCGACCGACCGTCCGTACGTCCGGGCGGTTGATAAGAAAGATAGGGACGAAAGACAAACAAACCCTCTTCCACAGTAAACTAGCGAAAGGAGGACCATTAACGAGCAGTACGCTTTATCCGGAAGGATAAAAGCGGGACTCTCTCAAGAGAACGAAATCAGAGCCCGGCGGCGGCGGCCGCGGAAGGTGTGCACGGTGTCAATCGTACCCGGAGCATCGGATTCTGGTCAAGAAACCTCGCATTGACCGCGCAGATAGTATGTGGACCCAGGCCGTATTTTATGTTTGTGTCTTATATGAGTGAATGTATTTATTGGTGTGAATGGGGAGGGGCTGATGGCGAAGTAGCTTCTCCATCGCCTCTCAGGTTGTGTGTTTGACTTGGGCCGAAGGCGGAAATTTTATAAATACCCCATCGACCCCAATTTAGGTTAGTTTTTTATAGGGAACAGGTAGATGGAGGAATATCGATTACTCCATCTACCAAACAGATTTATGTAGGTTGTAATCGTTTCAATGGGGAAAGTCCAATGCAATAAGGAAAAGTTCATATAAAAACATTAAAGAAAATAACTAAACATTGTGAATATTTAAATCTCCATCTGCCTTGATGATTGCATTTGTAAACAAGATGGTTCCAGTTTTGGACAATTGCTTATATCATCGTTCGTATGTACCATATAAATCTTCTCAAATACCACAGACTTTGGCTTTTAAAACTGTTAATATGTTTATTAAGTCTTTGGATTATGATGAGGAAGAGAAAAATAGATTATCACCTGGTCATCCAAAACGGTAAAACTTAATAATTTTGTACCTTTTTGAACGTACATAACGTAATGACGTAATTTACGAATAGCGTTTGATGAAGTTCTAATCTAACACGTGTTATACTTTCTTGTACTTAAGTAGCGCGTCGAAATCGTCCGTGGTTGTTTATGAAATGAGATGATCCGGATTCCGGGCCGGTCGATCCGGGGCGTTTTTTGAAGGTGATTAAAGAACCTTTACGTTTTGGCGGTCGTCTTGAAATCCGTTGATCTGAAGAAAGATTCACGCCCAAAACTGGACTATATAAACGAAACCATCTCGAGAACCAGCAACAGTCGTCAGTTAACGCTGTAAAGAGAAGATGTCTTACATTGTAAGTAGTTTGTACAAATTTATAAACCCTTATGTCTTACAAAGGTTAAACGATACATTAAAGAATTATTGCTGAAAGTCAATACAAATTTAAAACAACTATTATCAGTCAATCGGTCTAATAAAAAAAATTAAACTTAACTGTGATTTTGAGAAAAACCACCAATTTTGACGAGACAAAGCTGATATTACTTAAAAATAATTAGGACTGTAAATAATTTTGATATTCCAACAGGTGCTTTCTTATTGCAAGCTCATATTTATTACATTATAAACTTTAAAAAAAAATCTAAGGGGTTCTCATCTTGTTAGGAACATACTGTATAATGTGTGGTGATTAGTGACCGTTAATCGATAATTATTCAGAAATCGTGAGATGCGGTCTGGTGTGATGCAGGTTTCAGAAAAACATTTTCTGTATCGTGCCACGTTTCGACCTTTATTGAGATCATCTTCAGGGCCTGGGATTTACAAACATATTTGTCAAATGTAAACAATGTTTGTAAATCCCAGGCCCTGAAGATGATCTCAATAAAGATCGAAAAGTTGGCAACATAAAGAAAATGTTTTTCTGAAACCTACATCACACCAGACCGCATCTCACGATTTCTGAATAATACTGTACAATGACTGATTTGTTATATAGGTTATATATTCTCACCTTTCAAATAACTGTTTACTATGGATAATGATATGGAAAGGGATAAAAGAGGCGGACTCAAAACCTTCTGCACCTCGACCTAAGTAGATGAGTGCTCCTCTGTATTTTATAACTAATTGGCTAGGTTCAGGTTGATAATCAACCTCCACAGTCTTGCCAGACGTTCCTTAGTGTAGCTTCTGGTATGTCGTTTTTCCTGTCTTAGCTGCAAGAACCTATACGTACGTAGACCTTAACAGAAAGATAAAATGTGGTCTGAAGTCTCCTCCTCTTCCTGGCAGTATCTTCACAGTGTTTCTTCTGCCTACACTCCTCTCCGGGGCATGTGCCTTTTTTAGGTCGTGTTAGAAGTCCAGACAGAATGCCGGTTCTGTTGCGGTAGCCTTAACTGTTTACTAGTACAATTAAGTTCAAAAATGTTATACATGTAAAATAAATAGGGACCGCGGTGGCTGAGTGGTTAAGGCATCCGCCTCGTATTGGCCACGCTATGAGTTCTGGGTTCGAATCCCGGCATAGCTCGTACATTTGTACTTGTGAATTATAAGGACAATTTTAAAGTGGTATGAACTCTCGTTCGCGTCACCCAACGGGAAGATGGACTTTAAGGAATTTAATCCTTCCTGTAAGACATGAATTATTTACTTTTATATCTATATAATTTCACTCAATTTCAATCTATATAATATCAATACAAACGATATAATATACAAAAAAATTGATTTAAAAAAACTCAAAGCCCAAAAAAAAACACATTAAAAGTGAACTACCTAAAAGGTTAATTGTGAAATTCAACAATGTTGATAGTTGTTTGCTGTTGCAAAAATATATTTCTGCTTTTCATGTCTGCTGCATTCTCCACAGGCTTTCGATTAATCTTAATAAATGTCATTACATTTCTTTTTATGCAAAATATGCTCAATTGTATGCTGATTCTGCAAAGTCTTTCATAATGAGTGAAATTCAACAAAGTTGATGGTTGTTTGCGATTGCAAAATGATAGTTTTACTTTTGATGACTGGTGTAATCTCAACATGCCTTCGATTAATCTTCATAAATGTCATTACAATTTTTCTGCAAAAAAGGTTCCTTTGTTGAACAGTATTCCGTATCTTATTCCATTGATGATGTCCCACTCTCAGAAGAGGTCTACATGATAACTGATTTGAGCCTGGTCTTTAATAAGAAGTGTACCTTTGAGAAGCATTATTCGAAGAAAAGCTTTCGATTAATCTTCATAAATGTCATTAATTTTTTCTGCAAAAAAGATTTCCTTCTTAGAACAGTATTCCTTATCTTATTCCATTGATGATTTCCCACTCTTAAGAAGGTCAACATGATTACTGATTTGAGCGTGATATTTCATAAGAAATGTACCTTTGAGAATCATTATTCCTGCAAGAACTTTCGATTAATCTTCATAAATGTCATTATATTTTTTATGTAAAAAAGTTTCTTTCTTAGAATAGTATTCCAAATGTTATTCCATTGATGTCCCACTCTTAAGGAGGTCAACATGATTACCGATTTGAACGTGATATTTCATAAAAAATGTACCTTTGAGAATCATTATTCGTACAAGAACTTTCGATTAATCTTAATAAATGTCATTAGATTTTTTCTGCCAAAAAGGTTCCTTTCTTAGAACAGTATTCCGTATCTTTTTCCATTGATGATGTCCCTCTCTTAAGGAGGTCTCACTGATTTGAGGTTGATATTTAATAAGAATTGTATCGCTGAGAATCATTATTCATACATTTCTTCTTTTTACATTTCATACATTCCTATTGATCCTGAGACATAAAGAAACGTGGGTTATTAAACGAATGACGTTTGACTTAAATGCTCATGCAGTAAAAATATTGTATCTTTGGTTAGGAATATTCTTAAATTCGGTGATTTAATTTGGTTTCCTTACTACAAAACTCATTCAAATGATAAGAAATGATTCTAGGAAAAGCTATCAAATACCAAATGTTTAAATCTGAGCTCAACTTTGTATTCCGCGAAGAATATGGACGACTCCTTGGTCCTTCGGATTGTAGGTTTTAAATGGTTTTACAGATCTCCAGAAATTCTATCAAAACTCGCTTATGGGTACTTAGTCGGTGTTTGCGAATGGCTGAACTCTCATCCAATCCAACCAATCTCTCATCAACGAAAAGTTTTTATAGAATTGTCCGGCATGCATTGATCAATTTGTTAACATTCAATTGGCCTTTAAAAGAAAGATTTGGATGTTACTTTTGAACTGATGTGCATTTTAATCATTGATTTATGGTTTCGTTTTATTTAAAAGTGTGTTTTCGACTGGTGTTTTTGTTTCCTTTTCATATACTGTTTCCACCTAATTTTTTATTACTTTACTTTGACCGTTCTGTTTTGGAGCTGCGTCCCTATTTCAAGTATGTAATAAATAACGTTGGAATTATAATAGCATTCTCGGATTATAATAATATATATAATTTTAAATAGATTTATTTGAGAAAAATGTATCGTAGGTGGTTAAGTGTTTCTGACCCGTCGTCGCGACTCTCAGAGGGTAGTCGGGCTTCAAGCCGCAGGACTTAATTTTTTAATAATAATTTTGTTTATGTATGATTTTTATGTTTTTTAAATAGCATACCTGAAAGAAAAGATAAATACTTCTAACATGAGAAAATTTTACCTGCTACTACTGCCTTTTTCGAACAATACAATTTTCAGCATTACTCCGATCTTCTAGCAGTGCTAAAATTTATGAAATTATCATGAACGAATTGGAGATTCCCGTATGTAATATAACTATTTGACCGTTTTTAGACAACTTTTGTTTTGGCCGCCACTTTGGTCGCAGCTCAGGCTGCACCTCAGTTTCTATCCGCGGGCTATGCCTCACCGTTTGCCACTGTTGCCCACGCTCCGGTCGCAGTCGCTCACGCTCCGGTCGCAGTCGCTCACGCTCCAGTCGCAGTCGCTAGAGCCGAAGAGTACGACCCGCACCCCCAGTACAGCTTCTCTTACAGTGTGAACGACGCCGTGACCGGAGACTCCAAAGGTCAAACCGAAACACGTGACGGAGACGTCGTCCAGGGCAGCTACTCCCTCGTCGAACCCGACGGTTCCAGGAGAGTCGTAGACTACACCGCCGACCCCGTCAACGGATTCAACGCCGTCGTACACAAGGAAACCAACGTCGCTCACGCCCCAGTCGCCGTCGCTCACGCACCTGTCGCTTACGCTCGTCCCGCTGCTGTTGTCGCCCACGCTCCAGTCGCTTACGCTCGTCCTGCTGCCGTCGTCCATGCTCCCGTCGCCGCCGCACCTGCTGTCGTACACACATCTTTCTCCAGCCCTGTTGTTTCCTACGGTTTCTAAGCATCTAAATTTATGACAGACGAAATAAATTGTAAATAAATGCTTGTTTTTTAAATATTGTAATTTTTGCTTTTAAACCGATAAACAAATTTCCTCAGACATTCTTCCGAATTCAATAATGAACATTTATTCTATTTCCTATACCATTTATATTTTCACTTACATAATTATAGTTTTGTGTCACAAATTTTGGATCATTTGATTATTTTCTGACTTAGGCCATATTTATTTTGTCATAACTTTCACCTCATTCTCAAAGAATTTTTTTATGCCTCAAACTTTTCTCGAAGCTCGCGAGTACTAAGTTTTATAGCTTGTTGCTCTTGTGTATTTTTGGGTGTTTTGTGGGGTCTAGCTGCAGAAACATACGCTAAGACAAACCATCAAAGTTACACAAAATGTGCTCAGTAGTTTCTTCCTCTTTTTGTAAAAATCTCCACAATGTTTTCTTCTGCCAGTACTACTATTACATAAGTTTTCCCTGCATAGTCAGGAAACAGTCAGGACCCTGATTTTCAAGTTGACACTAGCCCGAATAATGAATTTAGTTTGGATCTAAACGTTTAATTTAATTTTTCCAATATGATTTGACTATTTTAGCCAAGTTTGATTAAATTTCAGGCACTCCAAATGGAGCTGTACGGCTTGGCGCGGTTCTATTTGGAGTGATCGTGAATGGCCACCTTTAAAGGGCGAAAAGTCATCAGTCCATCAGAGCAGTGCCTTCACAAATTTGGACATCTCGAACTTCCTGGAGCATAAGAATTGCTTGAACGTAAGGTGCCGGTTTTGCAAAATTCTCATAATCAAAAAACGGTCCTCCTGTGGTTCTCTTAACCTAGGGCGTCCAGAACCGGGCCTTCTATGGTAGGACCCAGTTTCTGGAAAACGTCTAACGGCACCTCGCAGTGTTTCTTAGGTAACTCCGATCGCAATAGTCACATACCTCATAGAACGTCCATCATCAATAAATGCCACACCACTCGCGAATCCTCAGCACTAAGTGTCATTTTTAAGTTTAAAAATTGAAATTAAGAAAAGAAAGATGAAAACTAAACAGTTTATTGCTTCAGAATCCAGATGAGAATCAATAAACATTTTAATTTCTGTAAAAAGTAAACATTGAAAAATCCTTTATCATTGTTTTGGATTAAGGATTAAGCGTGTTTACCTCTAATTGATATCCCCAATTTAAAACATAGCCATAGACAAATATTTTAATGATAGAAACAATCAGGAAAATAAGAGCAGAATTTACTTTTATCGAGAAAAAAAATCAATTGGGTGGAATCGTTTGCCTGTGCGTTTATCATTAATTTTTCTTGTACTGTCCGGTTTGCCAATGTTGGATAAACTGTCTCAGCAAAACCAGGTTTATGTTGCAAGACTTGTCACAGACTAGTTTTCTAACCTCCGTTTCGTAAATTTCGAATATAAAAAGAGATAGCTCAGTTACACGGTATCATTCGATCGTTACGGATCGTCGCACCAGGAACCAGGGTGACTACAGCGAACAAAAATGCACCTTTCAATTAGTTTAATTGCAAAATGGATTTGGCTTTCGTGGCTCACCGATGTTTCGTTATTAGCAATCCACCTTGTAATTAATATATGTTTTTTTCACAGAGAATTCCAAATAATATTTTTTTAGCTGATAAAAACCTGTTAGGAGAAATATTTTCAAGAAGTTTTAATAATTTCCATTTCTATAATTGAAAAAGAAAATCCTTCGCCTTTGTTGATAATAATAGGGAAATTTTTATTATTTTTATTTTATTAGAGAGTTTTAGAGAGCTTATTATTTCCAAAACAGCCTAAGCAAGCACACTAACAATTCAGGCTTGTTCCAACACACAATCACAAACCAGTTGCCATGTAATCCGTTATTGATGACTGCCTGAAAATTGATCATGGTTTCTTAACTCCGTCGGAAAACTTTTTTCCAATCTTGCAGAGACTGACAGACATAGGGCTTAAAACACCGCCTTGCTTTACTTTTTATTTAATTATAAATTTATCTGATATGTTATACGATGAAGTTGCCTCCTTGTAAATATTGGGAATGGCTCGAATATGTAGAAAATCTCTAATTGTTTCACTTTGTGTAAAAGTCCTTATAGTATAAAGAGCTCCCCAAGCTAAAGTTCCCCAAGGCACTAGCATCTTTCCCATCCTTTTCAGCATCTACATTAATGATCTCTCCTATTCCATCCATTGCAACAGACGCCCAAATTTACCTTTGCTTCTATCCCTCTGACCTATACCCGGTGGCAGGGTGGGCGACCAAGACCCCGAGGGGTTAAATGCCTGGGTAGACTCGTACCCCATTCCCCCTCTGAACTTCCAATGGCAAGATCCAAGATCAAAAAAGACCTAAATTCAATCAACAACCGGGCCTAAATAAATTCCTTCCACTTCAATTCTACAAAGTCCACAGGCTTTCCCGTATACTCGGTCGTCCTCAAAAGACAAGGATCTTTAACATACGAACCTAGCTTATTCGGCCTTATCGGACGTTTTGATTCTCAAGATGAGAGCTGACGCACCTTCACATATGACAGAATGGTGTTACTGCCGCAGCGTTGGTGTAGAGGCAGCTCAGCCCCGAAGGACCAAGACAACCTCGCTCCCCACTCCGAGTGGTCGGGTCTCCATTAAGCATCAGACCGTATGCCGCGCGCAAAGGGCTACCTAAGGCGAAATACATTAGCCTGGTCTCCCGCGCACTCCCTAGATAGAGAAGGACTCTATCTCCCAGAGTATTGGGGCTTCTCTAGCGTTTAAACTACCAGATCCGCTCCGGCTGCGGTTTTGTTTAAAGTGGAATTGCTAACCACCCCGTAGAGGAGTACCGCCTATGGTAAAAGCCTCCAATCGAGCTCAGCTTACGCCTACGAGCAAAGCATAGTCGAGTAGGAGCAACCGATTCACTACCCGTTCCCATCCGCCACTACTCACGCATTCGAGGGACTTTTCAGCATAATCATAGCGTCCTCAACGCTTATACGCTGCCGTCCTATCCCGTGAGGCCGGGTGTATAACGATGGTCATGCGCAAGTTTCGTGCGAAGGTCACAGTTAGAAGCCTCTTCTCTAAGTTCCCGCCAGGGGCGTCACTACGCACCACTACGAATCCATTCCCAGTGTAACAGGGGCGGGATTTTGGAACATTTCTGTTACCACGTAGTACAGATGGTAATACACCCTCCCCCGTCTATGCAGACAGGATCTGGTACCTGAACCAATCGTGTGTTTCTGATATGGCACCCGCCGCCCATGCCGACCCGAGGCCCACACGAGTGCACCTTGTGCTTTAGAGAGGTTGCCAAGCCCTCAACGCTGCACCATTATTTTGCGCCCGGACACCCCCTTCTACAAAATCCACAAATGTCATGATAAGATCCAGTCCTCTATTGGTATCTTCACGTTTCACAAATTTCCCGTCGTTGTATTCCCTTCCTCATCCAATTCCGCCGGTCCTGGCTCCTCCTACCGTTTTCCACCCGTAATCTCCTGATCTCTTCCATCATCTTAACCTTCTTTGACCACAGCTGTTTTGCTTAAAATGGGCATTCGGGGTGGAGAAATAAGCATATAAAAAGATTAATGAACTGTTGTGTCGGATATTCGTCATTCCCCGAAGGCCTAACTCTATATTTTCTTGGTTTCTTCCTTGACCAGGCCATTAACACCCAGCATCCTCATTGCATCCCAGTCCATCCGATTCAAATGCTGTTTATACTCCAGTAATACTTTCTCTATAACCGAATCCTTCCCCGGCATAAAACATGCACCTTTAAACGGTCTTTCCTTGTCCGAGGACCAAAATGACGGAACTCGCTCCCTCCGCAAAGCTACATCCCTAATCTGTTTTAAACATTTCCTGTACATGCAGCTCCTCTCCAAACGGAGTCCATTTAACCACAGTTTATTTATTTACTTTTTTTACGAGGGTTCGAAACAGCAGAGGTCATATAAGCCCTCAGGGTGCCGGTGTTTTTGAAAAAAAAGCCCATTTGTAAGTATGTCGGGTTCGAATGCAGGGCCGCTGGATTCGACCCTGGACCTTTACCTCATAGTGATAAACGCCGTGTCAAAGACTAAACCTTGCGGCCACCGACGCCCCTAACCACAGTTTAAATTTACTTAGTAATTATTATTTTCAATTACAATTAATTAAGGTTTTTAGTTGAGATGAAAAAAAGTTAATGGCACGAGAGAGATTCGAACTCACGACCTTCAGCTAGATTCGCCGCTACTCTACCACTTGAGCTATCATGACTTCGATCCACTCACTTTTTTATCTCAACTAAAAACCTCAATTAATTGAATGATATTAATTGGTCAAGCGGACCACGAAAACTGTGAATTTAATGTTATTAACTTTTAATTTAACCTATGTATAATTCTAAGGGGATACAACTGTCCCAGAATATTTTTTTTTCTTCTTCTTACAAAAAATTTACATATTTACAGTTCACATGTTTGCTGCTTGGAGCATGAGTCAAGAAAATGGTCCAAATATATATTTTTTTTATTTTCGAATATGTTCAGAATTTCATACATTAATCTGTACAAATGATATTGTGAAAAAATAAACGTTTAAAGATATTCAAAAACGGGGAGAATCGATTAATCGAACGGAAATTATCCCAGGCAATATGATAAGTTTAGTGTCCGATTATTGAATAATTTTGATATTGTTTGACACAGTTGTTGATTTCGTAGCAGTATTTATGATTTTATAGGATACAAAACCTAGCAGGCAGAAGATATTTTCCCACACCCTGATTTCAAATTTGAGTAAATTCAGATAAAAAGCAGACGCGCAAATTGTAGAATAATACGTTAGGCGATAAATTCCTGAGAGTTTGTATTTATACGATGGTGAACAAGCCGTGCAATAAGTACAGAGTGTCGCAGGGGCTAAGTTTCGAAGGAGGAACTCGAGGAGGATTGTGTGCACGTATCTGCTCGAAGAGATAAGTCTTGAGAAAGGGGAAGTTGTAGTTTAAGAAAGGGAAGGAGCATGCACCTGCCAGGTGAAATAATCCAAAAGGCACACACTTGGATTAAGCGTGTTTAGCCAGTCATGAATAATTTATGAGTATTACTCCCACCTCTCTTATAACTCCGAGCTTTTGTCCCCGAAATTTAGCTTACGTTTTTAATATTTGCACTTTTATTTTCCAACCTCGCGTTGTTTATTTTCGCTTAGATTTTTCATAAAACAGATTTGTACACTTCCTGCGAACTCTTCGGTTGTTGAATTGTTCAATGAACGAAGCTTTAATGTCGGAACTACTTGTTCGCCAAATTTTGGCCTTGATTATTGAAATTCAACATTTCCCATTTCAGACCAAATCATAAATAGTTATCCATATAAGGTATCCCCTAGATAATCAATCTATATTTTAGTTAAAAATTTAAATTTTTTAATTTAACTTAGATTTTGTTAATTTTGTTATTTTAACTTTTTTTCTTTTTAAATGGAGCTACCTACAGTGAAATTATTTCAGCCCCGCTCGCTGTTATGACCGAAGGGGTAGATAGGCCCTACGCTGTACATTAATCACACAACCGATAACTAAATTATTTACAAACATATACAAATAAATATACACACAAATTCACATACACGTAAAAGCAATATATACAGTATATGTGAGGAAACACCTAAGTTTATCTTAAGAAAAGGAATTGGGGACTCAACATTCGACTTGCCAGCCCGAGTATCAACTTTACGTCAGGGATGAAGCTCACTCGCTTCCTGTAAGGAGCCACGGCCACTCTTTGGCCGGGGGTGGCACACTGAGAAACCTTTCAGGGGATATTGTAGTTTAAGAAAGGGAAGAAGCATGCACCTGCCAGGTGAAATAATCCAAAAGGCACACACTTGGATTAAGCGTGTTTAGCCAGTCATGAATAATTTATATTATTAATATGAAAATTTAGTGTAAATTACATAAAAGTTGAAATTGGTACTTGAACTTTTGGCCTTGATTATAGGAATTCAACATTTTCCATTACAGACCAAATCATAAATAGTTAACCATATAAGGTCCAAAGGGACATTAATTATTTTTAATTGTTAATTTTCGCTCGGAGAATAGTGAGAAGCGGTTACCTCGACTGGAAACATGCTCCTTATTTTGAAGCAAACTTGCCGCAACCTGCATGTCTTGAGCAGTCTGTCAGCGATGATAATAGGATGATAATAACATTAACAGATAAAAAAATACAATTTTTAATTTTACCCCTTCCATCTTTGCAATTTAGCAAAATGACTAATGAAAAACAAATAAGACGACTTTCAGGCTTAAACAGCGCACCATTCAACCCATATTTTGATAATCTAATAAGCACTTCGATAGGTAGCCTTCAGATATTAACTTACGATGGGTCATTATCAACCGATTAAGGATAGGCCATACATAGACACTTTTGGGCCTAAACCCTATGTGTCTCGAAAGGGGTCCCACCTAATTGAAGTGTGAAATTCCTTGGCTCCATATAGAGAGCGTGAAGGATTGCCATCCGATATGATAATTTTCTGGAGCGACAATTATTTGGGTTTCTTTTCCGATTCCTGGAGAAAGGTTGTTTTATTGTATGTAGTACCGATAGTTTGGTGTATCTAGCATGTATTAAGAGAGAATGTATTTACTAGCACGAATGTGCAGTGTGAGAAGCCGATGGCGGAATTACGACTTTCAATGATGATAGTTATACAATTTGTAAAGGGTGAAGGAGAAAGTTTGAGTACTCAATTGCCTTAATGAGAGAACGGTATTTAAATAGTAAAGAGTGTATTTAAGACTGAGAGAGGATTTGAATTTGGAGACTGCGTTGAAGGACGGATAAGGCCGAGTTTGGCCCCAGAAAACCGGCGATGGGTCATTCTCGAAGCCTCAAAGCGACAGTATGATGATTGTTGAGAATATGATTTATTGTATATTTATAATTTATTGTAAATTACGTAAAAGTTGGAATTGGCGAGCTGCAATAACTGACGGTTTTGAGCTCTTTGCGCACAGTTAGCATTACAAATATCTTTACAGTGCAAAATTGGAATTGAGTTCTTTAGTGTTTTTCAAGAATGTAGTCATAAATAGTAAATTGCACCACGATTTATTTAAACAGTGGTTTATTGTTTTTTCACATAACTGTTAAATAGAACGAGAATAGGATGATCATTGAAAATTTGATAATTTTTGTAAATAAAATTAAGCATGCTGCTACTATAAAATGGACGAAGGGTGAATCGGCGACAAGATTTTTTATTTATTTTAATAAAGTTCAGTCTTTTAGCCATACAAAGGTTGGATTTAAGAAACGAACAGGAGAACCAAAATTGGACCTGCCAGCCCGAGTGCCATATTTATGTCAGGGATCATCCCTACTCGCTTCCTACAAGGAGCCAAGGCCACTCTTCGACCGGAGGTGGCACACTGAGTAACCTTTCTCTACAAACTGGACACCTGCGCGGAATGATCAATCCTCAATCGGGTTAACACTTTATTTTCCTTTCGTTTCAGACTCTCCGGGGCCATCGTTCTTAACTTAACCCGCAGGAGTTTATCTAATAGTGGTATTATTATTCTTAGCAATGGATGAAACAATGAACTATCGTCATCCTTCATTTTTATCGTATGAAATTTATGTGAATTATGTAGAAAATTACGATCGTGTTTCACGTTTTGTTCAAACTAGATTCGCAGGTGACAAGTGCGTTCTTACGATTTCTCAGGGAATTAAGTCCATTGATGTATTAGACACGGGACACCCTACTGGAAACTTGAGTGGTTATATACATAGTTCTCTTGGGAGGCATTCAAACTCATCAAAGCTAATTTACCATTGTGTCCGTTTCAAAATTAAATACTAAATTCACTAATTTCGTGGTCCGTTCAACCAATTAATACATTACAATTAATTAAGGTTTTTAGTTGAGATAAAAAATTCAATGGCACGAGCGGGATTCGAACCCACGATCTTCGGCTAGATACGCCGCTGCTCTACCACTTGGTAAAAAAATGGCAAAAAGGAGGGAAAATTCAAAAAGGTGGGGTTGAGATGGGAAGTTAGTGTCCGAGTGGATCGAGGTTACGATAGCTCATGTGGTAGAGCAGCGGCGTATCAAGCCGAAGATCGTGGGTTCGAATCCCGCTCGTGCCATTGACTTTTTTATCTCAACTAAAAACCTTAATTAATTAAATACTAAACAATTTTCAAAGATATATTAGTAAATATCAAAGAATATGTTAGTTCCACTGCGGCAAATATTACAACCTGAGAAGTGATGAAGATGGCAAGACTCTAAAAGGACACTTAGTGTTTTTCTTATTTGTTAATTGGACTCGGATTGTACTACTTATTATTTTGGAATAATTAAATACTTAAGAAATAAAGTTTAACTATTAAGGATAAAAGGCATGATGAAAACGCTTTGATGATGTTAACGTTTCTTTTCTATGTGCGTATGTGTTCTTTTCAATCTGCAAGGAATACTGAAATTTCAATTTTTTTGGTGCTAGGCGAATGTAACAAAATGATAATTAGAAAAAATAACAATGTTTTATTAAATTTCAGTCTTTTATCCGTACAATGGTTGGACCGGGGCTGGATGAGCGGCTCCTTCCTTGTGGACGACTGCGTTGAAGCCGTTGACGGAATCCGCCGTGTATTCGACTACCCGGGTCGTGCCGTCGGCCTCGAGGAGTGAGTAGCTACCCTGGACCACATCGCCGTCCCTAGATTCCCTCTGGCTCTTAAAATCACCCGTCGTCGGATCCTGGACCTGGTACTCGAAGTTGTAACGCGGGTTCGGGTCGAATTCGGCCGGGTTCGCAACTACCGGTGCACGTGCTACAACAGGAGCAGCAAAAAGTTGTGGCGAAGCGGTCGTTATTGCCACTACAGCTGTCAATGCCAGGAAAACCTATAAATTCATACATTATTACAAGAAACATTACTAACACCCAAAATCCAATCGTTAAATCTAAGATACATTGCATATGTTGTTAATTTGACTATCAACGTTTTTCCGTACCTTAAGTATGTATAAGCTTTTTACTATTTATATAATTATTCTTGACATATGTAATTGTTAGATTACAACTCAATAATATCATTACGTCTGGAACATTTAGCATCACACAACGTGATTGTAGTTATTACTAAATTACTAGTGATCTTAGGTCCCAGGACACAATGGAATTCTGACTAATGAACAGTAAACAAACCTGCTAAAGAAGAATCTGCGAAAAAGTCCAAAGAAAACAAAAATAGAAGTGCACAAGCTCCAATGGTGCCAGAGAGAGTATACTCATGATAAAAAAAAACCCTCATCAAAACTGGCAAAACATTGTTACAGTTAAACAGTGAAAAACTGAGGATAGTGATATGGTTACATACCGGTTGTTGGTTTCTTATCGGTTATATATAGTTCTTCATCGGCTCGTCAGAGGTATAAGCTTGGAAAGAACTAATGAGATAATGTAAATATAGGGTAATGTACTTACTGTGTTGGAGATTGCACAAGAACAATTACAACTCAAAACCAAAAATTATTATTTTACATAACTTCAAAAAGAAGAAAACAGAAGGAATAATGGACGAATCGCACCTGTATTCCAGACGAACTAAACTTATGGTGAATGGTATGGTATGGTGATAAGGATACAATGAATCAATTCCGTTTTTCCGTACCTGATAATTTAATTATGTATAAGCTTTTTAATATTTAAAGAATTATTCTTGACATATGTCATTGTTAGATTACAACTCATTAGTATCATTATGTCTGGTACATTTAGCATCCCACAACGTGATTGTAGTTATTACTAAATTACTAGTGATCTTAGGTCCCAGGACACAATGGAATTCTGACTAATGAACAAGTAAACAAACCTGCTAAAGAAGGATCTGCGAGAAAGTCCGGGGTTTGTGGTCCCCAGGTACTGCAGCCTCTGGCTTATTGTACCTTCCTAGTTCCTTAGTTCAGTGCAGTAGATTCAATCCTTCTCCTTAGAAATATCAGGTCATTGACTGTCACTGTTACAATTTCATTCCCTAAGTTTTTTTGTTTGTTAGGTTATGTCTCCATTGAGCCGTTGCTTCGCATTCGAAGATGATATGAGTGGCTGTTTCCTCCCCCTCAACAACATAGTCTGCAGATAGGATAGCTTGGCTAGTGAGAAACTAGCGGAATGTTTTGTAATTATAATTAATTTTCTATTTGAATGCTTCATTATACACACATACAAAATGAATAATACACAAAGTTTAATGGCATGGCTAATGCCGTCTGACAGAGTTTGCCAATAAGAAGAGAGAAATATTCTCTAAGAAAATGGTAGGGGAGGCTGTTTCGTTCTTCTCATTACATAATCTGCAGATGGGATCATCATTCTGTATGCCCAGGTGCAGCATGAGTTTGCCAGTCTTGATGAGGGTTGTTTCATCATAAGTTTACTATGTCTAGGCGCCGCTAGAGCTTATCCACTTATCATTTTGGTTTTGTTTGGATCCATTCTGCGATGGAGAATTCTATATTTGGTTTTGTTATCCCAAGTATAGGTTCGGGGCCTATGTTTGGTCTTGCGGATCCTCCTTTTGCCAGACTGTCTTATTTGACGTTAACCCAAAATTCCTCTGTGCCCTGGCATTTAAGATATCATCATTTTGTTGTTTCCCCAGGTTGTGGAGATTTTGGATGCATTCACTGACTAATTTTAATGTAATTCTTTTACATACTAGTGCTTTAATGGCTGGTTGGCTATCAGATCGGGAGGATTTTTTTGGCAGTGTAACCTGTTTGAACATTTTCCAGGGCATTGATGGCATGTATTTTTGCTTGAAAAACCGATGAGTACTTCCCTAATGAGTTTGATTGCTCATGTTTGGGCTTGTACAGAAAATGCCTGATCCGGTTCCTACGTTTGTTTTGGAGCCATCTGTACACCATATCTTCGTATGTGATGCTCTCCTGTGTTCTTCTTCTCCTTCATAATCAGTTGAGACTATATAAGTTGTTGTAAAGAATCAAAAGGTGCGGTTGAGATGGGAAGTTGGTCTCCGAGTGGAACGAGATCACGATAGCTCAAGTGGTACAGTAGCGGCGTATCAAGCCGAAGTTCGTGGGTTCGAATCCCGCTCGTGCCATTGACTTTTTTATCTCGACTGAAAACCTTAATTAATTATAAAATGTTGTAAAGATGTTTCCGGGATAACTTACGGTGAAAGAATCCTCGCCAAAACTTACGAACTCAGTTAGACAAGGCAAAAATAAGAAGATCCGGCTTTATACCAGTTAGTGATATAAGAGAAAACAACTTTGCGGTGTATTCAAAGAAGATCCTATTTGTATATTATGCTATGAACAAGAAGAAAAAACTACCATTCATATCATCAAAGCGATATAACTTAGCATACCAAGAATACCCGGGAATTGCAGCAATACATTGGCTTACTTCGTAAAAGAAGGATTGCGCCAATTGAACTGAACTAAGAAAAGTATCTTTAAACTTAAGGATGAGTTGCTTTGGAATTCTAAATCTCCCGCTAACTAGTATCCTAATCATCATAAATCCACCATAAATCCTAACATATAACCCGTCCCTGACAGGCTATAACTGCGAGAATTAGCGGATCAGACAAGTCTGATGGTCAAACAGGTTGTTAATTTTTATCTTATAGTAGGCTACAAGTTTAAAATTTACAAATTGCGTTAGGCCATCAGAGTTCAACTGATGTCGACATCTCGTCTCGGTTAGGATGAACTGCGAAAATAAGCGTCAGGAAGTCGTATATACGGCCGCTTTCTAGTTTTTCTTTACTACCATCGACACCATCATTATATTACTAATTTGTAAAATAGGGTCCTAACATGTAAAATAAAAACGGTTAAAAATGAAATGTTCTTATTTACAGTCGCCATGATAATAAGATGAAGCTTTCTACAAGCTGGTTTAATAGTTCGAAGCTTGTTCAATAAATACTTTACATCATGTCCTATAATTTTTTGTAATGGTCAGTTTTTTTATTGCAATTCTATCAACATCTTGTAAATATTAGGTGAAATTTGATTTTATATGTGATTCATAAATAATTTATAACCTGTTCAAAGAGTTAAATGAACCCATGTTTTTACAAGACTCATTAAATTCACTATTTTTCGTGGTCCGCTTGACCAATTGATATCATTCAATTATTTAAGGTTTTATGTTGAGATAAAAAAAGTTAGTGTCATGAGCGGGATTCGAACCCACGACCTAAGGCTTGATACGCCGCTACTCTACCACTTCTCGAAGGCTCAAGTGGCAGAGTAGCGGCGTATCAAAACGAAAGTCGTGGGTTCGAATCCCGCTCGTGACACTGACTTTTTTTATCTCAACTTAAAATCTTAAATAATTGAATAATTTTTACAAGAAATTGGTTTTTCATCATTTGGACACAGTTAACGCTTAAATTATTTTTGCTACTTGTTTGTGTCGAATGTATCATTTCACTGGGCTCGTACAAAGATGGCTTTTAGGCAAAACACTTATGAGTGGAACGTAAACCAGCGAGAATGTACGGACCATTGATCATAGTCCATCAGTACAGCATGTATTCATCTAAGACCAGCACCACTTCCTTCCATATATATAGACAATTGATAACCAATTATCTCAATTTGTAAATCATTGTTTAAAATAAGTACCAAAACAGTTTATTCACTTGGGCGGTCTTTTTTTCCCTATAAGAAAACCATTTATAGCCATAAAATTTGAATTTGTAAACGTAAAACTATTTTGAAATAATGGATTAATAAATTTAGGGAATATTTGATATCGCAGGGCGCAAAAATGAGACAGAGTAAAAAAAAAGTCTGAATGCTGAATTAAGTCTTTAGGACAGTATTGAATCAACTTACTCCGAAAGCCATGTCGAATCCGAGGTCTTTTGCTGTCTGGTACCATTCTCAGCCGAATCCGCCTTTTATATATTTCATCGTATAGAAAATCTGTCTTTGCGACATCTCTCAAAAACTGGTCTGTCTAATTCCGCCCTTTGGCCATCCTCAAGCGGGGATAAAATTTCTCACTGGTTTCGAAGACGAGTTCAAAATAAATAGTTTCCTTTTCAAGGTTTTTTTCCTCTCCTTCTTTATTTATTTACACCTTACCAATTGTTGCGTATAGGTGAATTTGATAACATCTTATAACGGGACGAGGTTGGTGGGTCACTGAACTGAACCAAACTTTTTTCTGGTGATTTTACTTTCCAAAATCGAAAATATAAAAAAACGATAAACATAAAGTAAATTTAAGTAAACGAACATAAATCGTTATATATAGATTTTTACAAAAATTTTGGTGTAATAATTTCAATGTTGGATAACATAAAAAAATATTCTACGACGCAGAATAGATAAATTAACAAAGAAAAAAGATAAATTAACAAAGTACTACTTTTCTTGTATATTTCAACAAAAATTCTGTAAGGAAAATAGGTCAGAAAATGGTCAAAAATGGTGGTGATTTTCATGTTATAAAACACCGTTTTTTGCGAAAATAAATTTTTTCACTGATAATTTCGACTTCTTGCCTGACTGACATTCCCTAGTGCAAGCTCGCAAATTTTTTTCGCAAAATTTCGTGGAACGATTTTCATGGTTGTTAATTCAATTAAAAGATATTTTCATGGGCATTTTATTATTTATCCGACTTAAAATAAGACTATTATTTCCTTTTAAAAAATCGAGGTTAATTTATAAAATTAAATTATTATAAAAATAAATACAATTATTTTGTTATTTTGTGTATTTTCTTATAGAAATTTTTCATATATTTTAATGGTACATACGTCGTTAAAAAGCTACGTTCCTCTTTTTTTAATTGGACGCCTTTTAAGTATTCTTTAATTATAGTGGTTTCGATCAGATATTCCGACATTGTTTTCTGAAAAATCGGTAAAATTTTTAGGGTTAAAAAAATTGGTAAATTTAAATTCAAACAAGTATTTAAGTGGGCTCTGTAGGTGTTAAAACGAAATTTAATTGTACGAAAATAACAATAAAAACTTAATTTGCTTGAAAAATATTTGGTTTTAAGAATTTTTTTGGATGTGAGGTGATTAGTGATTGTTAATCGATAATTATTCAGATGAAATATATTTTGCATTGTATAAATTCACTTTTCCACATCCTAAATATTTGTAAATCCCAGGCGCTGAAGATGATCTCAATAAAGGTCGAAACGTTGGCACGATAAAGAAAATGTTTTTCTGAAACCTACATCACACCAGACCGCATCTCATGATTTCTGAATAAATTTTTTGGATATTGATAAACTTTGATAACTTTTACTATCTTTTTATACAAACACTGGAACAAGAAGGATTCTACTATCTAGGCTATGCGGACGACCTGCTGTAGTAGTAAAGGGCACAAAACTAGCCCTCAACCTGGTTGACAGTGGTGGAAAGAGAGGAACTAAAAAGCCACAAAAACATAATGATTGGATGCACAAGGATGAGGACAATAGGAACCCTAAAAACTCCGAGTCTAAACGGAATCCCGATCCCATTTTCCAAGGAGGCCAAATATCTACGGATTACACTAGACCAGCGACTGACATGGAATCCACATTTAACTAAAACCACCCAGAGAGACAAAATTGCCTGGGAGAGGTGCAGAATGTTCTGCGCCAAAAACTGGGGATTAAATCCCCCTATGACCCTATGGCTATACATCTTCGTCTTAAGGCCAATGACATATGGGTCGGTGGTGTGGTGGGGCCCGGACTCTGCGACTCTGCAGGCCAAAGAAATCAGGTTATTAATGACATCCAAAAACAAGCTTGTCTCAGTGTCACTACAACCATGAGTTCAACTCCTCGAGGTATTGTTAAACCTCCCATCACTTAATATTTTAATCCAAGAAGAAGCCAGAGCAGCCCATGTGCTCATTATTGAACAGCCATCTAGAAGGATAGGCCTTGCAAATAAACAACGGAAACTAAGGGAGGAGATACAGGCAGATGCCATATTAGGCATACCAATGGATGCCACTACTCCAAAATACAATTCACTAAAAGGTAAAAGTTCTGATACCAGAACGGGAAGAATGGGCCAAAGGAACACCGCCAAAACAAACACTGAAGACTTCAAAACCGACCAGCATGGGAGCTGGAGTCTTCGGGATGAATCCAAAGACCGAACTGACAATAAAACTTGGGTAAATAAACTACAGTTTTCCAGCCTAAAATCATAGCGATTTAACACGGCAGAGAAATAAAAAGGGTAGGAAATCATTCCCAGAAGATAGCCGTCTTATCTGACATTCAGCGAGCACTAAAGGCCCTTGCCTCATGGAGGTGAAAGCAAAGAGCCCTTCAATGAATTTCTTCACGTGCCTCATGCCTGTGGTATTGTTCCACCAGGCGTTAAGGATCCATCTTAAGATGTATTCTCTTTTGTAGCAGGATGCTAAGCCATAGTAGAGATCAGGACCTAGGGAGTCAATGCCGAAAGTAAGGATGGATGGACTGTTTAGTCAGAGCATCTGATCTTCCGCTTTATGTGGGACAGGATAAACTCATCAAATGTGCAAATTATTGTCTAAAGTCATTATTCTAAAAGAAAGTATGCTGCTTGCGTCAGGAAATCTAATGTCCCAAGGGAAAATGAATTTTGGCAACTTTAGTTCTGCTATGACTCAGGATACTATCGAATTTATCCAAAAAGCTGAAAATTTCTCTCTAGATATGGAATCAGACGTACTCTTGGATAAATGTCAGCACTGAGGAACGGCATTATAAAAAGATTCATTTATACCATTGCGGGTATCTCTGCAGTAGAAGCGCTGTGCAAAACAGATCGCAAAGATGTTCTCTGCCCAAGATTTTTTTATTATGGATTTACCATTTATTGAATCAAGATAAAGAAACTTGTCAAGAGTCGATAATTTGATTTTAATCGAAATATAAATTACTTACGTAAACTGATTACTCTAACCTCCATGAAACGGAACATAAAATTAACGGATGGACGGTCGAAATTGTCCCATAGACGTTTTTTAAACGAAAATGAAATCTGTCCAATATGCACAATGTTCATGGAAGATATGTATCATGGGGTCGCTATGCCCAGGGTACTCACAGATAACGATAAAATGGGTCGGCTCAGATCAACTGGAGAAGAAATGTTTGAGTATGCCGTTGGAAAAAACTTGTCAGCATCGATAGATTATTTTAAACAATGGGTAGTGATTAGTGACCGTTAATCGATATTTATTTAGAAATCGTGAGATGCGGTCTGGTGAGATGTACGTTTCAGAAAAACATTTTCTTTATCGTGCCAACGTTTCGATCTTTATTGAGATCATCTTCAGGGCTCAAAACTGTGCAATTGTGCCATTCTTGCGTGTCGTGTCGAGAGTGCCAATCATCTTTAAAGTTGATGAGTTAAACAATCATCTTTATCATGATACGACTTGTCTGACTCTAAAAGTAAGAAACAATAATTTTGAGCTCAACACATTGTTTTTTGTTTGTTTTCTTTACGAAAGTTAAAATATAAACAGTAAAATTTTAGTTTGTGCATTTTCAAATTTAAAGAAATGGTAGGTAATAAATAGACACCCTTAATGGTGTAAAACCATGGCGATTTTAAGGTGTTATATAATATTACACGTTATTTTATTTTATATAATGTATCATTCATGAACATAAAGTCTTAAAAATAAAATAAAGTAAAGCGATAAACGGTATTTTTTATTAGAGGTTAATGTTAAAAATAACCAATTAGTTTAACGGAAAAGTTTTTGAGCGATAGAAAATTATCAGTATACTAAAACGGATCATTTTACACGATTTGTTTTCGAAATACAAAATCTGAATAAAGTTTCAAAACAACATCCCGCATAAAAAACAAAAATGGCAAAAGCGAAAAACGTGTATTCCATTAAGAAGAAAAAAATTAGAACCAAAAGGTCATGGATCGGGTTATCAATGAAAGGGCCGGAGTTAGGACAGGACTCAATAATAAAACAGGTATTAAAGATAGGGGAGAGATGGCTGGACCTGTTTATTCTGATTTCGCAAACAATTTGCCTTCGCTGGAATATATAAGCACTTTCAAGCTTCTTGGAGGCAGTTGGAGATAACAACAGGATACGAACATGTCTTATTTGGTAAATATAAAGCCACCATTAAACATTTTATAGGTTTCAAAATAAGATTTGGTCAAAAAGGTCCTGCCCAATTTAAACTTAAAAACAAGTGGCCCATAAATAGCGAATTTTGATCAAGCAAGAATTTTGTATTTAATTTTAGGTTTTTTTAATTTTTTTCAGGGTATTTCAGTTTTTGCCATCTTATTGGCTTTGAGTGTAGTTCAAGCTCAGTATTTGGCCAATTATCCTCGGGTGGTTCAGGCTCCCGTCGCCGTCGGCGGTGATACTTTCGACCCGAACCCGCGTTACAACTTCGAGTACCAGGTCCAGGATCCGACGACGGGTGATTTTAAGAGCCAGAGGGAGTCGAGGGACGGCGACGTGGTCCAGGGTAGCTACTCACTCCTCGAGGCCGACGGCACGACCCGGGTAGTCGAATACACGGCGGATTCCGTCAACGGCTTCAACGCAGTCGTCCACAAGGAAGGAGCCGCTCATCCAGCCCCCGTCCAACCTTTGTACGGATAAAAGACTGAAATTTAATAAAAAATTGTTATTTTTTCTAATTATCATTTTATTCGCCTAGCACCAAAAAAACCGAAATTTCAGTATTCCTTGCAGATTGAAAAGAACACATACGCACATAAAAAGGAAACGTTAACATCATCAAAGCGTTTTCATCATGCTTTTTCTCCTTCTAAAATAATAAGTAGTACAATCCGAGTCAAATTAACAAATAAGAAAAACACTAAGTAGACCTTTTAGAGTCTCGCCATCTTCATCACTTCTCAGCTTGCAATATTTGCCGGAGTAGAACTAACATATTGTTTGATGTATACTAATTTATCTTTGAAAATTGTTTAGTATTTAATTTAGAAACAGACAGGATGGTAAATTAGCTTTGATGTGTTTGAATGCTTCCGAAGAGAACTATGTGTATAACCGCTCAAGTTTCCACTAGGGTGTCCCGTATCTAATACATCAGTGGGCTTAATCCACTGAGGAATCGTAAGAACGCACTTGTCACCTGCGAATCTAGTTTGAACAAGCTTTCTGGAACAAAACGTGAAACGCGATCTTAATTTTCTACATAATTAACATAAATTTCATACGATAAAAATGAAGGATGTCGATAGTTCATTGTTTTATCCATTGCTAAGAATAATAATACTATTATTAGAGAAGCTCCAGCGGGTAAAGTTAAGAGCACTGAACGATGGCCCCGGAGAGTCTGAAACGAAAGGAAAATAAAGTGTTAACCCGATTGAGGATTGATCATTCCGCAGGTGTCCCGTTTGTAGAGAAAGGTTACTCAGTGTGCCAACTCCGGTAGAAGAGTGGCCTTGGCTCCTTATAGGAAGCGAGTAGGGATGAGCCCTGACATAAATATGACACGCAGGCTGGCAGGTCCAATGTTGGGTCTCCTGTTTCTTAAGTCCAACCTTTGTATGGATAAAAGACTGAACTTTGTTAAAATAAATAAAAAATCTTGTCGCCGATTCACCCTTCGACCATTTTATCGTAGCAGCGTGCTTAATTTTATTTACAAAAATTATCAAATTTTCAATGATCATCCTATTCTCGTTGTATGTAACAGTTATGTGAAAAACAATAAACCACTGTTTAAATAAATCGTGGTGCAATTTACTATTTATGACTACATTCTTGAAAAACACTCAAAGAACTCAATTCCATTTTTGCACTGAAAAGGAGTAGCAGTAATGCTAACTGTGCGTAAAGAGCTCAAAACTGTCAGTCATTGCAGCTCGCCAATTCCAACTTTTACGTAATTTACATTAAATTATAAATATACAATAAGTCATATTTTCAATAATCATCCTATTGTCGCTTTGAGGCTTCGAGAATCACCCATCCCCGGTTTTCTGGGGTCAAAATTTGGCCTTATCCGTCTTTCAACCTAGTCTCCAAATACAAATCCTCTCTCACTCTTAAATACACTCTTTACTATTTAAATACCGTTCTCTCATTAAGGCGATTGAGTATTCAAACTTTCTCCTTCACCCTTTACAAATATTATATAACTATCCTCATTGAAAGTCGTAATATTCCGCCATCGGCTTCTCACACTGCACATTCGCGCTATTAAATACATTTTCTCTTAATACATAGCCACAGCAAACTACTGCTACTACTACTAGTACTACATACCATAAAACAACCTTTCTCCAGGAATCGGAAAAGGAAACCCAAATACTTGTTGCTCTAGAAAATTCTCATATCGGATGGCAATCCTTCACGCTCTCTATATGGAGCCAAAGAATTTCACCCTTCAATTAGGTGGGACCCCTTTCGAGACACATAGGGTTTAGGCCCACAAGTGTCTATGTATGGCCTATCCTTAATCGGTTGATAATGACCCATCGTAAGTAAGATCTGAGGGCTACCTATCGACAGTGCTTATTAGATTATCAAAATATCGGTTGAATGGTGCGCTGTTTAAGCCTGAAAGTCGTCTTCTTTGTTTTTCATTAGTCATTTTGTTAAATTGCAAAGATGGAAGGGGTAAAATTAAAAATTATATTTTTTTATCTGTTAATGTTATTATCACCTTATCGCGTTGACAGACCGCTCAAGACATGCAGGTTGCGGAAAGTTTTCTTCAAAATAAGGAGCATGTTTCCAGTCGAGGTAACCGCTTCTCACTATTCTCCGAGCGAAAATTAATAATTAAAAATAATTAATGTCCCTTTGGACCTTATATGGATAACTATTTATGATTTGGTCTGTAATGGAAAATGTTGAATTCCTATAATCAAGGTCAAAAGTTCAAGTACCAATTACAACTTTTATGTAATTTACACTAAATTTTCATATTAATAATATAAATTATTCATGACTGGCTAAACACGCTTAATCCAAGTGTGTGCCTTTTGGATTATTTCACCTGGCAGGTGCATGCTTCTTCCCTTTCTTAAACTACAATATCCCCTGAAAGGTTACTCAGTGTGCCACCCCCGGTCGAAGAGTGGCCTTGGCTCCTTATAGGAAGCGAGTGAGCTTGATCCCTGACGTAAAGTTGATACTCGGGCTGAAGTCGAATGTTGAGTCCCCAATTCCGTTTCTTAAGATAAACATAGGTGTTTCCTCACATATACTGTATATATTACTTGTACGTGTATGTGAATTTGTGTGTATATTTATTTGTATATGTTTGTAAATAATTTAATTATCGGTTGTGTGATTAATGTACAGCGTAGGGCCTATCTACCCCTTCGGTCATAACATAGAGCGGGGCTGAAATAATTTCACTGTACGTTGCTCCATTTAAAAAGAAAAAAAAGTTAAAATAACTAAATAACAATAACTAAGTTAAATTAAAAAATTTAAATTTTTAACTAAAATATAGATTGATTATCTAGGGGATCGCGTTGGCCGAAGAGTTAGGATGTCCAACTCGTATTTGCCACGCTAGCGGTACTAGGTTCGAATCCCGGCGTAGCCCGTTTTTTTTTCAATTGAAGATGGTGTAAAAATATGTATTGCAAAGTAATTTGACCCCACGTCCGCGACACCTGACGGGTATTTTGACGTTATTTCCCTCCTGTAAGAGAGGAATTATTTAACTTTACTTACTTTTTAATTTTGTTTAGTTTTGTTCGCTTTTACTTTTGTTTTATATATATATATATATAAATTACAAATAAAAAAATAACTAAATTTCTATTAAAAAAATTTCTAAAACATATACTTATTAGATAGGGGACCGCGTTGAATCAATCGGACTCGTCCTTGCCACGCTAGCGATAGTGGGTTCGAATCCCCACGCAGCCCCGGTTTTTTATAGTGTATCGTGGTTTGCCCACTCGTCCGCGATACCCGACGGGAAGTTCGATGTTACTCCTTCCTGTAAGTCAAGAATTACTTAGCTTTACTGACGTGTTACTTTATTTATTTTTAGTTTTATTCGCTGTTGCATTTGCTCTTGGCTGTATTTTTTATTTTATTTCGAAAAGAAACATGAACTAATCAATTTAAAAAAACCCATAATATTTGCAAATTTTTCGAAACCTTTTACTATATCCTTTCACGCCTGTCGAACATTAAAGCTCCTGGTTTTTATCTGATCACATCCCAAATTCTTAAAAATCTCTCTCAAAAAGCTATTATATTTTTCAAAAACTTTTACGACTGTATATTCCACACTGCCCATTTTTCCTTACTCTAGAAATACTAGAACGTCTTCCTCTTCCTGAAACGTGGCAAACGAGCTCAAAAAGCATCATCATTTCGACTTATTTGTTTCCACATCATGTAGTAACGTAATTGAAAAAATCCTCCTTAAAATACTATAAATTAAATTCCTTTTACCTTCTCCCAGATCATCAGTTTGGCTTTCGCCCCCTGCAGTCCAGCAAATGTCTCGCGTTGTAAACCGTACATCCTCCTCCCTCGAACGCAAAGAATATCGTATGGCCTTTCTAGATGTGGCATAAGCGTTTAACTGCCAGGTGCCTCCTGTATAAATTAAAGCGTGCGCCTTGCATGGCAGGTTGGTCCAATCCCCTATATCCTTTATACTGCAGATGTTCGTACCAAACCTACCACCCTCCTTGCGACTTTTGCCGATGACATAGCTGTACAACCTTCGAAGCCCGAACCTGCGGTTTCTTCGGACGGTTTGCAGAGATCATATAGCAGAATGCTCTAGACCAGTGTTTGGCAAACCCGTAATCCAAAAGAGCCAAATATAATCAAAAATACAAAATTGAAGTTTATTGAAAGAGCCATTTTTTAAACTTAACCTTTGCTTTAGTAGACATTTTTATGGAAATAATTAGAATTAAAAGTACAGTCTGGAGCTTGCCTTTGCTGAATATGTCTTAGTTTAACTAACGGTACATTAAATAAAACTTGGTATCATTCTTATATAAAGATAATATTTATTTAAAAATATAACAAGTTAAATCATATAAAAGGTATCTTTAAAAAAACTACAAATACTCCACTAATGTGAACAATGGCCATGCATTTTCCCTGGAAAGTAGGGGTAAGTCAGGTTTGCATGTTGTTTTTAATTTTAGGCACGATTCCAAGTTCTCATTAATGAGCCGATTTCTTAACCAACTCTTGGTAAAGTTCATGCTTGAAAATCATTGTTCGCATAAATATGTAAACCCAAATAAGGAAAGAACAGCAAACGCTACTTTCTTCAGTTGATCATCATCGTCCAGGTGTTAAAAATCAGCATAACTTCCCTCGTCAGTTCTTTCAAAGCAGACCGTTTTGACATAATTTCAGTTCAAATCTAAATACAAGAGTGTTACATAGTTTGAACAAAGGGAAAGAACTAGATTGGTTTGAGAAATTTGAAATTAAAAAATGTAAAATTGAACATGGTGATAAATGCGTTAATAATATAACAGATTTTGATCTACCTCCCATTTTAAATATGTACATAATATCAAACATCCAAATAATTAAACTAATTTATTTTAATTGTTATTTTTTTAATAATATTAAGTATTAACTAGTATAATATTTATTTGTGCTATAATTTCCGCGTTTCGCACGTTCAAATTGAGCGCCATTAAAAAAATCAGCTGCTAATTGGAACGTCGCGTTGGCGGAGGTATCAGCGGGTTCACTTTGGCAATTCATGTCGAGAGACGTGGTTGTAGAAGTCCTTCAACCTGATGATGAGCAAAAAGGCTCGAAATCCGGATCGTTGCAAAACAACTTACTGTGAGTAGGAACTATCTTTTTAAAAAATGATTGAACACCACACTCACTCCACCAGTTATCATTTCTATTAAGCAGACCGTTTGTGATGGAAACTTAATCCACATTTATTTTTCTCCAATAGCTGTAAATCGGTTTAAAGGCGCTAAAGTCTTTGAACCTGCTAAGCAAATTTCTTCAGGAAATGTCTGCGCACATAGTGCTTCCTGAGGCATAATACAATGGTAAGTATCTCGTGATTAATTTTTTCTTTAAAAATAGCGACAATCCCATTTCTTGCATCTGGCATACTTTTCGCTCCGTGTCTGCACTAAACATTTAGTGAAAGAGCTGCAGCCAAGAAGTCAAAGAGCCGCAGTTTGCCGACCACTGGTCTAGACAATTAAAAATGAAGATATATGAAAGCAAGTGCGTCCAAGTCACATACAAACTTCGAAGGAGTTAAGCACAATATACAAGCAACGTTCCTATCCTCAAATCCGATTGCTTTCGTTACCTTGAGTTTCACCTTGACTGTCAAAAGGACTGAAACGACAAGACATACGGTTTACTACACAAACTTACAGGTCGACAAGCCAAGTTATAGACGAACGAACTTACAAATTACAAAACGATACTACAACCTTATGATTTTTCCTTCTTGAAGGTGGGATAATAGGTCATCTCAAAAAAACCACAACCAGTTTTTATCCACACGTTTCGGATTTATTTTAATCCTTCCTCAGATGAGTTAACGCCTGTACGCAGAACAAATATTTTTTATATTTTTAGATCAACATGGTTATCATTGTTTCTTCACTACTTACAATGGTTAAAAAAGTGGTCGTCGGTCATTAATATTTTATAACGGTTTATTTTAAAAAAGAGCCAGTGTGGTACTTATTCAGACTACGAACAATATGTCGAACCTGACTAGACTCTTTATTACAACCGTGACGTTAAAATTGCATTTTTCTTAAAAATCTATTTTTAAACAACTAATTTTATTTATTTTATTAACAATATTTTAACAATTATTATCAGAACTATCACAGATTTTAAGTTTACTCCAGAGTTTAAAATTGACTAGATTATTTTTATACATTGTTTAACAAATTAAAATAGCAATCACATATCATATCACAGTCTTGACGGTAATTAACTAAAAGTTTATCTTTTTTTATGTAAAAGGCCTCCAGAAACTTTCGTTTTTTGCTATTTCGTTCCTTTGTAACAATATTAACATCATCAAAAAAAAGTATGACCTTTAACAACTGCATGTTGTGCCAAGACAGTTTCATTGTTTTTACTAGTTTGGACTGTGTATTTATGTTGATAAATTCTATTCTTTAGGTATTGTTTGGTTTCACCATAGTATACTTTCTTGCAGTCTTTGCATTCAATTTTGTATACCAGGCCTGATTGTAGTCCTTTTTCATTTTTATCCTTTACCGGTGAGTAGTATTTTTTAACCGCATTACTGTTTCGGAAGGCCAACTTAACTAAAGGGAACTTCCTTTTAAGACAACTTCTCAACTCTTCCGATAACCCTTGGATGTAAGGAAAACATAGGAAATTTCAGAATCATTTTCATCTTCTAGGATTTCCGAGTTTTCGTTTGGGTTTATCTTCCATAGATTGTTGTTTATAAATTTATTTACCATTTTTCTCGGGTACCCATTCTTTTTTAAAATTTCCCGAACCAGTGTTTTGACTTTGTTGGTAACACCTTTCGACGATAAATTGAAAACCCTTCTTAGTAATCCAATCAGCATGTTAACCATGTTGACCATGAATGGGAGGACATATACTGTATTAGCCGGTTCGATGCCGTTTGGAGTACCAACTCGTACTCAGATTTCCATTAACATTATGTGTTACTTTCACATCCAAAAATGCTTTACTACCGTTTTCCTCCACCTCACAAGTGGAATTTACACTTTCATGGTAACTGTTAAGTATTTTCAGTACTTCATCAATTTGATCTATTGGAAGGGCCGTCAAAATGTCCTCCACGTATAAATACAAAAAAGGGGGGCAAAATCAAGTTTCGCCAAACACACGTTCAATAATAAAGACATCATCAGATCAGACAGCACTGAACTCAACGGATTCCCCATTGCCACTCCAAAAATTTGTTTGTATGTTTTGCCATTATATTGCAAGTAACCAGAAGAACAGCAAAATTTTAGTAATTCAAGAAATCTATCTTTTGGTATGCATGCTTTCGATTAATGGCCATTTATTGTCAACATTTTCTAGTATTAACTCAATGGGCAAATTAGTAAACAATGCACTCACATCAGGTAACTGAAAGTTCATTATTTTCTCTTTAAATTCAAAAGAGATATGCTATAGGAATTAAATTTTCTAAGATGGTTCAGGGTTTTTACCAGAAATTTTGACAACTTGTAGGTGGGAGAGCCTATACAGCTAATAATGGGCCTAACTGAGTTTTGTTCATGAATTTTCGGCAAACCGTATGCTCTTGGCGCAACCCGGTTGTGGCATTTTAAGTGATATCCCTGTTGAGGGGAAACAAGCCCTCTTTTTTAAAATAAACTGTTATAAAATATAAATGACTGAGGACCACTTTTTTAACCATTGTAAGTAGTGAAGATACAATGATAACCATGTTGATCTAAAAATGTAAAAAATATTTGTTCTGTGTACAGGCGTTAACTCATCTGAGGAAGGATTAAAATAAATCCGAAACGTTGTGGATAAAAACTGGTTGTGGTTTTTTTTGAGATGACCTATTATCCCATCTTCAAGAAGGAAAAATCATAAGATTAACTGTTGAGGTGGAATATAAGAAAACATCGATAACAACCGATTTGGTCACACGGTATAAAACTGTAGGACACCGCTAAAACTTCCAATACATACTACACTCCAGAACATTTTAAAATCCTATTTATCTCAAACATAATTCCTCAAAAAATTACCAAATTCCACAATATTCTCTTCCATTATCTCGCCTAAGCCTTGTCCACCAGAACCCCATAAGTCTGAAGAGGTAATGACCCCTTGACCTCCTTTCTGAGGAGTATACAGTGTAGTTTACCTAGCAAAGTGAGTGGGAGAATAGTATTGCTTGTTCCCTACATTGCATGTTAAATATGTTTATGTTCATCAAATTGCATATTGTAACAGAAAATTGAAGGTTGTAATAAAACGTTGAAAATTTTTTCCTTTATATTAAAGTGGCAAAACTCAAACAAACGAGATTAAAATAACGAAAAACGAGTTTTCGAGTGGTTTACTCGAGTTAGATTATTTGTAATAACATCGCCCTTGCGCTTAGGAAGCTATTTATTTTCGATTAGCGATGAGCTAATGTTTTTGTTTTCATTTCAGACTTCGTTGAAATTAATTTTACATCGGTCAACAATTGAACTCATAATTTTCTACAAGCACCTTTTCGAGTCGATGAGCAGACTTATAAACGGATATTTAAAATTTGGCGGTTTTTTTCGGTCAAACAGGTTACCGTCGCCCGTGTCGACTATTTCGTCCGGGTACAAGTGGCCTTTCTCGCCGTCACATAAATTTCTAATAATTATTGACATTTCACCGTGGAAAGCTTTTGTTACTAGAACGTGTGTCGATATGGTATGAGCCCCCCTTTCGCCGACTCACCGCTCATCAATCCTAACCCTCTGAACGGGGCAAACGCTCATCTGAGACAATTGCGGTCATCAGAGGTTTGCTGTAGGTCATTAGTCATCCGAACAAAAGCATATCGATTGATTCAATGCATATACTGCGTCAATTCACGTTCCTTTTTATCTGGTCAGTCTGTTGTTTTACAATGTATGATAATTCCCTCCTACTAATCGTTCATACATTATTGTCCAAATAATTCTTTTTAAATAAGACTGATTTATAAATTTACTGCAAACGTGTTATAGATTGATAGATTGTATACATTTTTTAAAATTTATTTTAACTTTCAAATAACAAACAATTCAAATTTTCTAACTTAACAAAACTTGATTTTAAACTGTCTATATGTGTCATATTTCAATTTATGTCGTAGTGACAATGTTGTGATTTAGATTTCATGATTACTCCTAGAAATGTGTGGTGATTAGTGACCGTAAATCGATAATTATTCAGAAATCGTGAAATGCGGTCGGGTGTGATGTAGGTTTCAGAAAAACATTTTCTTTATCGTCCCAACGTTTCGATCTTTATTGAGATCATCTTCAGGGCTGGGATATACAAATATTGTTTATATTTAACAAAGACATGTAGGATGTGGAAAAAGTGAATTTATACAATGCAAAATATATATTTTTTAATATTCAATCAAAGTATTTCTACTCACTCAAAAACACTTTGCTTATCAACATAGTGCCTCAAATGAAGCTTTGTATGAGAAAAACGCAAAAACTGTTTTTTTTTTCTTCAAAAATTACTCCCAAATGGCTCCCTGTCTCAATATACGTTTCGAAAAAACATATTCGAGCATTAAACTTTGGACAAAACGAGCAAAGCAAACTTTTTTCGTAATCCTTTGCCAAGATATGGTTTTTTTATATAATAACCACTTTTTTTAAACGTTTTTTCACTTTAACGTTTGAAGTGTTAACACTGAAAAAGTGTTCTTTTTTCTCGAAAAAAGATTATTATGGCAAAAAAACAGATCTCGATTAATTAAGGCATTAAGATAAAAGTTCAGTAGAAAAAAACCTATTCCAGCATTAAATTTTCAGTACAACGAGGATTCCAACCCACGTTTTTATCCTAATTCTGTACCAAGAGTGATTTTTTTTTTTATATAATACCCACTTTTTTGAACATTTTTTCACTTTAACGTTTAATTTGAAGTGTTATCAGTGAAAAAGTTTTCTTTTTTCTCGAAAAAAAGATTATTATATCAAAAAATCATATCTCGGCAGCGAATTAAGGTAAAAGGAGAGCAGAAAAAAACCTATTCCAGCATTAAATTTTCAGTAAAATGAGGATTCCAACCCACGTTTTTATCTTAATTCTGTACCAAGAGTGATTTTTTTTTATATAATACCCACTTTTTTCGAGACACTTTTTTGAACATTTTTTCACTTTAACTTTAATTTGAAGTGTTATCAGTGAAAAAGTTTTCTTTTTTCTCGAAAAAAAGATTATTATATCAAAAAATCATATCTCGGCAGCGAATTAAGATAAAAGTTATGTATAAAAAACCTATTCCAGCATTAAATTTTCAGTAGAATGAGGATTCCAACCCACGTTTCTATCTTAATTCTATACCAAGAGTGATTTTTTTTGTGGATATAATACCCACGTTTTTCGAGACGCTTTTTTAAACATTTTTTCATATTAACGTCTAATTTGATGTGTTATCAGTGAAAAAGTGTTCTTTTTTCTCGAAAAAAAGATTATTATATCAAAAAATCATATCTCGGCAGCGAATTAAGATAAAAGTTATGTATAAAAAAAACTACTCCAGTATTAAATTATCAGTAGAATGAGGATTCCAACCCATGTTTTTATCTTAGAATAAAAGCTAAGAATTAATTCTGTGCGGAGGATATAATTTTGGATATAATACCAACTTTTGTCGAGACAGTTTAATTTAAAGGTTTTATTTTTTACTTTAACGTTTATTTTGAAATGTAAACAATGAACAAAAGGTGAAAGTGTTTTTTTTCTCGAAATAAAAAAATGTTATTACATCAAAAAATCATATATCGGTAACGGATTAAAATTATAACGTAAGTGTAGAGATTAGTGACCGTTAATCGATAGTTATTCAGATATCGTGAGATCCCGACCGCATATCACGATATCTGAATAACTAATAACGTAAGGTCGGTCTCCTCATTCTACTGCAAATTTAATTCTCCAATCTGTTTTTTCGATACTTAATTTGAGACATGGAGCCATTGTGAATAATTTTTGAATAAAGCTAAAAAAATAGTTTTTGCGTTTTTCTCATAAAGCTTCATTTGAAGGCGTATGTTTATACGAACATTTTGGTTCTTGTATCGTACATCCTCAAATCAACCTTGTTTCGTTTGGGCCCAAACTGTTTTAAAAAAATGTATTTACAAAAATAAAAGTATTTTACGACATGGAAAGATTCGTTTGACGAGGTTGTCTGTTCATTATGGAATTCTTATCATATTATTCATAATTCTTTCAACGTTAAAATATTACCAGATAAATACACTTATAAATTCAGGCTGGTATTGTCATGTCTGATGGAAAACTTTCACAATATTTTTACAATTTTTTATATGGTTCAAATAGTTCAATAAGGGCCTATGAATGAACGGTCGGATAATTTCTCTTACAAATGACTCAAACCGTACAGTCAAGAAAAAAAAACTTAATACAGTATTTGCAGTTGAAAATAAGAAGAAAAAACAAAAATCGGGCAAATTGTGCATTATCAAGAATACCAGAATTCCAACGTTAAAAACTTAGTATTTCTATATTTTAAGAAAAATTATTTTGTTTGACTTATTTATAACATGGATATATTTACATGTTTATAAATCTTTATAAATAAGTATATTAATGTTGTAATAATGAATTTTTATTATACGTAGAACAGTCCCAACCAAGGAATGTAATTAGTAATCGTTAATTGATAATCATGATGAATTATCAACATTATCAGACAATTAATTAAGGTTTTTAGTTGAGATAAAAAAGTCAATGTCACGAGCGGGATTCGAACCCACGATCTTCGGCTTGATACGCCGCTGCTCTACCACTTGAGCTATCGTGTCTTCAATCACTTTACCTCAACTAAAAACCGTAATTAATTGGAAGACATTAATTGGTCCATTGGACCACAAAAACTAGTGAATTATTATCAGTAATTTAATCTTTGCTATATTGAACTATTGTAATATATTGGTGTTCTTAGGGAAATTTATTCCCAGGACATAATAAAGTTTTGTTTTTTGTTTTCTCTCGTTTCCACTTATTTCCACATTGAGGTATATTATATTCTGACATGGTACAACGTTTAAGACCTAATATACATCAGATATAAAAAATATATACAATTATAAAGCAAAACTTAATAACATTATTTTTATTTACACATAATTTACATAATGTTGAATAATAAATTATAATTAAAAGTTTTAAAAATCGGCCATAGTCGTCAGTAGGTAAAATCGTTCAAGTTGTAACTGGACCGAAGAGTACAACAAGGACAGCAAAACCGACAACACGGGCACCACCGGAAGCAGAAAAAACGCCAGTAAAGACATGTGCAGCATATGCAACAATACCTCCGTGGGGCTACCTCTGAAATGGAAATAGAATAGAATGTGTTATTAGTCGTTTAGTAAGGTTAGGCATCCATTTTGACACGTTTCGAACAGTCGCCGTTCGGCAACGGGAGAAAAGGGTTGTGGAGCAATTAAACATCCAAAAGGTTTTAAAAAACAGAACAAACATTAGCTATTAAACTATATTTTGTCTAAAGTAGTACAGTCCAAGCTTTGGAACTCCATAATAGAGAATCTGTGTTTGAAGAAAACTTCTTTTAGTTCCAGTACTGTTTATTTTGATTTCATAGAAAGCTTTTCAACTGCTTTGCAGTCATCGTCAGCCTAAAAATTACAAGCAAAATAATTCTGAGGATCAAGTATAATATTAATTTTTAAATGGTAAGAATAAATTCAGTTAATTATTTTTTATGCAAGATCTTGGTTGAAATGAAAAAGTTAGTATCACGAGAGGGATTCGAACCCACGACCTTCGGCTAGATACGCCGCTGCCTGACCACTTGTGCTGTAGTGACTTCACAACTTCAAAAGAATGAGTGAGGCTCAAATGTTTAGAGCAGCGGCGTATCTAGCCGAAGGTCGTGGGTTCGAATCCCTCTCATGACACTAACTTTTTCATTTCAACCCAGATCTTACATAAAAATAATAATTAATTGAAATAAGTAATTTGGTCAATCAGACCATTAAACATAATGGGGTAAGATTAATAATATATTGAATATTTTTCGTGATCCTCTTGACCTATTAATATCATTCAATTAATTAAGGATTTTAGTTGAGATAAAAAAGTCAGTGTCACGAGCGGGATTCAAACCCACGACCTTCGGCTTGATACGCCGCTCCTCAACCACTTGAGCTATCGTGACTTCGATCCACTCGGACACTAACTTCCCGGAACATTAAACTTGAAAAATGGCAAAAAGGTGGGGTTGAGATGGAAAGTTAGTGCCCGAGTGGGTCGAAGTCACGATAACTCAAGTGGTAGAGAAGCGCATCTGGCCGAGGATCGTGGGTTCGAATCCCGCTCGTGACACTGACTTTTTTATCTCAACTAAAAACCTTAATTAATTGAATTAATATTATACCTGTAGATCCTCAGGGTTGTTCGTAATTTTTAGCCTGAGGATAACTGCAAAGTAGTTGAAAAGCTTTCCATGAAATCAAAATAAACAGTGTTGGAACTAAAAGAAGTTTTCTTGAAACACAGGTTTTCTTCTAGTAAACTATGTTATCTATTAGTAAACTATCTGCGCACTGCAGACATACCATCACACACTTGATTTGTATATGAAACAACGCTGGATTAGATTTTTTTCTACAAAAAATATACTGAAACTTTCAAGTTATCAAGAATGTTTTACTTTTACTTGTGCCATAGAGACTGTGTGACTGCCTTCTTCAATTTATACTTAAATATAATTACTCTTTCGATTAATATATTCTCGTATTTTTTGTTTCAGGTAAGAACAGTTGCGGAGGAATGTTGAGTGAATTTTTGCTGACGTACCTCTGTTATATCTCCCGACTGATTCCGAGTCCAAAGGTTTTCCGATGTAAGGAGGAGCACATAAGTTGCTGCTCTTGTTCGAGGCCGAACTGCTGTACATGGCGCGTTAGTAGAAAAATCAATTGTCATTTTCAATAATAATCATTATCGTAGATTGAATTTCTTTTTGAAAATCAATTGTTTCAAAAGGTTTTTTTTTTAATGTTCAAATACACATGTTTTCACTTCTCTTGTCACCTGCTTATATTACCGAGCCATGAGCAGAGTTACGAACTAGGGAACAGAATGTTTTCCAGTTCAAAATCTCGAATATACACAATTTTATGTACTGTACTTATGTTATTTTTAAAATATTTGTTTTATTTGAAACATAATTGAATAGCTGCTGGGAAGAGATTCAAAACATTCTTTTTGGCAAATATATGAAGTTATTTATGGCTCCTTTTTAAATAGATGCTTTTTTAAATATTGAACAATTTACTGCATGTTAAGCATTATTCGTAAGCTTACTAAGATAAAAATAACAATAAAAAACAGCTGTCATTGTTTTGAATAATAAAAAATATTTTACATACATCATAGACAGTTGATATAGAAGTTGTTCAGGCAAGTCTATTTTTAAATTTGTTTTACCCATCGGTAATGAGTTGACTTAGCATAACTAAAAGTTTAAAAAAAAACTTTTAGATCTTAGAGGCCGAATCAATTTGATATTTATTCGATCAACTGCATCCTCGACATCTTCCCTACATAAAATTTTCAAAAGTTCTTTTAATTCGTTAAATATTTTCTTCATTTTGGGAGTGGCTACTTTGACGCTCCACTACGAAAAATAAAATTTTGAAGGGTATTAAAAAATCCAAGATATATATAGATTTTTTTTTAAAACTTTTTTGAGTTATACGGACTATAGGCCCATCTTCAGCTCCCCGAAAAGATAGAAATAAATAATATATTTTATCAATTAATATAAAATATAGAAAAGTCACAGATTAACATGTAAGCTCCAAATGATTTGTTTTTTTGCCATTTCACGGACTTAGGTTTCGTTTGAAAAAAATCGAAAAGAATTTAGGGACTTACATCAAGACGTGAATAAATTGAAATAATTTTTTTAAATTTAATTCCGAGTAACCAACAAACCCACACATGTTCAATAACAAACATTTATACTTGAAAAATAATTGTATTTCATTTTTCAAATAATTTCATAATATTTAATGTATGTGTGAATTTCGTTGTATAATTGTATTCAGTTTTTTTCTAGGGCCATTATTGCGTCTTTTTCACCTAGCCTGCATCAAATAAATGAATTATTTTATTTTAAAATTTACTAAATCCATTACAGTAAGTGGTGGTGGATTGACCAATTAACATTTTTTCAATTATTAATATTTATGAAAGGTTCAATTAATTAAGGTTTTAAGTTGAAATAAAAGGCAAATAGGAGGGAAAGTTCAAAAGGTGGGTTGAGATGGGAAGTTAGTGCGCGAGGGGATCGAAGTCATGATAGCTCCAGTGGTAGAGTAGCGGCGTATCTGGCCGAAGATCGTGGGTTCGAATCCCGCTCGTGCCAATGACTTTTTTATCTCAACAAAAAACCTTAATTAATTGTTTATCTGTTATTTCATATAATTAATGATGAGACGAATATAACATGTTTATTATTTTTACATGTTTTAGTAAGTTTTAGTTGGATTTTCCAGCTTTTGAATTAGTAGATCGTATTATACGCTAGTTTGTTTTTTATATGAGTATATTTTATAGTATTTACTGGTGAAATATTAATTTGTGGGACTTGATCATTGGATGCATTTTGTTTGATGTACAGTGAAAACAGAACGTTTCCAGATAGGGTCTGTACTCGTTACTTATTTTGAAAAAATGTGAATTATCAAAAGTTAGTTTGAATCGATTCAATTTTCCATGCGGATACATTCTACAAACCATAAACCTGAGATAAATTTTTTTTCCAGGCCGTTCGCTCTTCGCGATACGGCGTCGGCTGTTTCAGCACAAAATGCAAACTGGCAAAGATAAGACCGCCACTTCTCTCGATTGCGATATAAGATTATGCCGAAAAAGTGTTACATACTCGGCCGGTCGAAGGGATTTCCGATTTCGAGAATGAGAAAACTTTCTTGATAAATCGAATGAAAATCTCCCCGGCAAAGGATTTAATAAAAACACACTGACGCGGGCTGAGTGGGTGGATTACCAGGGAGGAAGAAGCCAGTTACTGCAGAGCATGCAATTTCCTGTAACAGGATCGTCTCTTTTACCTTTACGCTTTCTGTATTTTTTTCGGCGTCCAACCACCAAAAAAAGTTACAATTAATAACACAGTAATATAATTAAGACATTCAATTGATTTTATTTGTCACATTTACATATAATAATATTAACTTTAACACATGTATTTGAATTGTGTGGTATTCGGGGTGAATACCGGTAATTTTTCGTTTCCTTTTCATTTTTGATCTGGTTAGACATCCTTGTTATGGTTTGTCAGAAGAAATTTGACTTCTCGCCATATTCAGAGCAAGAAAACCTCAAGCATATTGGTTTGCTTTTCTACTGATCATATGTTTATTTAGCAATGGGAGGAGTCATGTATGTACATTTCTGTGTTTCGTGTGTTATTTACTTCCTTCCTTATTCCTTCAAAATCAAACATATATAAACAAAAAAAACATTCATATCTTACTAACACGCCCAACACGACACGCCGTGACACATCTACACAGAAAACACACTCTTTGAATACACCTAAATTTTCATTATATATACGAGTTACATCATTATATAAATTCATTTTCACATCGTAAATGTATTTGTATAATCTAAATAATTACAATTAATTATGGTTTTTAGTTGAGATAAAAAAGTTACTGGCATGAGCGGGATTCGAACCCACGATCTTCGGCTAGATACGCCGCTGCTCTACCACTTGAGCTGGTATGGAAATGAAATGGCCACGGAGAGCTTCTAGTGAAGCACACTTCATTTTAAATCATTAAATTCACTAATTTCGTGGTCCGCTTGACCATTTGTCATTTGCCGTAGAGAATCCAATCCGATTACACGACATTTGAAAAATGGCAAAAAGGAGGGAAAATTCAAAAGGTGGGATTGAGATGGGAAGTTAGTGTCCGAGTGGATCGTGGTCACGATAGCTCAAGTGGTAGAGAAGCGGCGTATCTAGCCGAAGATCGTGGGTTCGAATCCCGCTCGTGCCATTGACTTTTTTATCTCAACTAAAAACCTTAATTGATTGTAATATATTAATTGGCCAAGCGGACCACGAAATTAGTGAATCCAAACAATGTGTGTAAATCCCAGACCTTGAAGATGATCTAAATAATGATCGAAACGTTGACACAATAAAGAAAAGTTTCTCTAAATCTACATCACACAAAACCGCATGTCACGATCTCCCAATAATTATGATCATATCTGACATCCGAAAGAAAAGTGATACAATTCAACAAGAGAAAATTTTGCAGGAGATGGCCAAGTCCTTTTTTACTTATGTATCAAGCACACGCCAATTCGGCTGTTTCCAATAAAAACTGTCATGATCCATCAATAATGTCTTTAATTTGTCTAAGACTTAAGCGAAAACGAAATTTAAAAAAACCAGCTGTACTACCCCTAAAAACCTATCGTTGTTTTAGTGGTGACACTTTTCTTGCGTATATTTGTAATGCAAATCATTGTTAGACAGAATGATGTGCTCCACAAATGAAATCCCTCACTTAAAATTATTAAATTCTTATATTAATATTTTTCTGACCAAACTTCACAATGCCCTAAACAAATCTGACAATTTCGACATAAATATTCATTGTTTTTACATTAATTTTTTCTAAGTTCTATCCATTTGAATATTATTGTACATATTATGCGTAATGATTATAAGTATGAATATTGTTAACATAATGCGTTCTTTTTATGTGTAATGACATGAAATACATTTATATATTTTTGTACAAGGATTGTAACCGTATATAAATAAATATATTGGCGCTCAGTAATTTAAGTTAGTTTGTTTGCTCTAACGATAATGGTGGTCAATGAATGACTGTAATTGTATTAATTTCTTTTTTGGTCTTAGACGGGGGGCCACCCTGCTGCCTAGGTTGAAGTGGACTGCTCTCTGCCCCTGCGGAAGCTTTTTGTGAAACATTCTAAACCTCGTCCTGATGTGTTCCTCGATGCTCTCCAGTTGAAACTCGCGGTGAAGCTGGGCATTCCGGACACACCATTCTGCATCCGTAGCGATCCGTAGTACTTTGTTTTGCAGGATTGTTTTTTTTTTTTTTTTGGTTTGAAGTGGAAGTAACTCCTCAGACCTCGCAACCGTAGAGCACCAAAGGTCTTATTAGGGACTTGTAGAGCAGGAGTCCCACTTCTGGCTTTAGTTTGAACTTTCGGTTTATCATGCAGTAGAGCATACCCAATTGAGCGTACCCCTCCGATAGCTTCTTGTCGATGTGAAAAACCCATGTGACTTTTTCATCTAAGTATACACCCAAGTTGTTTATGGCGCTGTCAGGTGGGTTCCATGGAATATTCGGTCCTTCTATGGAGAGTACAGCGGGCATGTTGGGTCTTCTTATGAAAACTTTTGCCTCACATTTGGAGGGATTGATGACCAGCTTCCACGCTGTGCAGAAAGAAGTGATTGTTTCTAACACTGCTTGAACACAGTTCTGCGCCTCATCAATATCTTCATTTTCTGAGGTGGGGAAATCGTGCATGAAGATAATGAAGAGTATCGGCGATAGAACAGACCCTTGATGCGTACCTGATAATATAGGCTTGTTGGCAGATGCATTGTTGTTGACGCTTACTCTGAACTCCCTATTTATTAGAAAGCAACTTAGCCCCTCGTCTAAGTACGTGGGCAGGCCTAGGGACTTCAGCTTAAACCGTAGACCGTCATGCCAGACCCTGTCGAAAGCCTGCTTTAGGTTCTTGTGGGTGTGATATATAATAATGCGGAGTCTTCCATTAAGGATCCTCTTTTTTCATAGGCCACTTTCGTTGAGAGGGTAGTTACACCTGCATGCAGTCTTGTTGTATGTATTCAACACCTCTCCTTGGGGGATACTCTAAATAAAGGACAAGTAGGATTCTATCGTCCAAAGTCTGTTACATCTAACAGAAAATATCTGGGTAGGGCAAGGCCGGATTAGTTTGTTTTCGTGAATTTTTTTATATATTTTTCCGAAGTTGTTTGATGATTGTTGATTCCAGTATAAGTTTAAATTGTTTAGTCTTAACATGGCTCCGACCCGCCAAAGATTTACTTTGAAATAGAACTCCCTGAGAAGCCTTTGAAGAAGTACTTGATTCTTATGAAAAGTTTGAGAAATCTACTGTACGAACATTTACTGATCTTAAGCTTAACAAAACCCACAAGAGGAAAAGATTTAAACGATCCTAAATTTATTAAAAATCTATATTTCATTCTACATTTATCACATAGTATACTATGTATCACGTAGTACAAAGCTATGGGTTATCAGATAATAATAACTTTCCTTAGTGTGACAAAAGTAGTGTCACCATGACTGTCCTTTAGCAAGAGCTTTAACTGTATTTATATCATTAATTTTTTTATATAAGGTTTTGATTAAAATAAAAAAGGTAGTGTCACGAGCGGGATTCGAACCCACGACCTTCGGCTAAAACGCCGCTGCTCTAACTACTTGAACTATGTCACGATAGCACCTCTGCACATAGTGGTTAGAGCAGCGGCGTATAAAGTCGAAAGTAGTGCGTTCGAATCCCGCTCGTGACACTGACTTTTTTATCTCAACTAAAAACCCTAATGAATTGAAGATAAACTAAAGGAAGATTAAAGGAAGATTTGAAATGTAATTTTTAATTATTTTTATCAGCTTATGCTTACTTATTTCATTATTCAATTAATTATGCACAATTTTTTCAAAATGAAAAATTTGTGTCACAGGCGCGATTCGAACTCACGACTTTCGGCTAAATACGGCTAAAATTTGAACGTTATTGAAATTCGTGCGTAATGCGTGCAGATTGAAGAATAAATATTTAGAACGATTGTGATATTTTTCTATATAATCTGCATGGTGATGCTCCTGAAACCTGGTCCGCCTGCTCCCGTCGGTTTGGTTTGTCAGACCCAATTTAGCCGGAAATACTGACAAAAACAGCAAGGATAGACAAACCAACGTAATCAGAAACGACCAAATTTAATACTATTGCGGGGTTTTATATATATTTATAATAAAACCCATCTCCAACGTCTAACGGCCAAATTAAATATATAGAATGACACAATGGTTGCATGAATACCACGATTTTCATTCTTGCATTACTAAAAACGTTTCATGCTCCGCAGACATTTCAAAATAATTGGGCGTAATGTTGGCCTGAGATACGAACGAGAGACTAGGATTTTAATACATAGATCTTCGGTAATCGTGAAAGGTATGAAAAATAAGGAACAATATGAGAAGGGTCGGCGATGACCTCAGCTGTTTTTCGCCCTTAAACTCCCTACGTGATATCTATTTGGCCTGACGTGCCTTGATGAATTATGCCAAGGAATTTCTATATCATAATTTAATATTTGCTCAACTTATAAATTGTACATGGTTGGTAGAGTTTATAAATAATTGTCTTTCATTCATAGCAATATTTATAGGTTTTGTTATACGACGTCTACTGTATTTCTTAATTCAATTCTTTATGTAAGGTATTGGTTGAAATAAAAAAGCTAGTGTCACGAGCGGGATTCGAACCCACGACCTTCGGCTAAATACGCCGCTACTGGGACACTAACTCCCCATCCCAACCTACAACCTTTCAAATTTTCCCTCGTTTTTGCCATCTTCCAAATATCGTTCAATGGCTAAATGAGGTAGTGTCACGAGCGGGATTCGAACCCACGACCTTCGGCTAGTACGCCGCTGGTCTACGACTTGAGCTATCGTAACTTCGATCCACTCGGACACCAGCTTCCCATCTCAAACCCACCTTTTGAATTTTCTCTCCTTTTTGCATTTTTTCAAATGTCGTGCAATAAAGATTCGATTCTCGGTGACAAATGAAATGGCCACGGAAGGTTTGGTGAAGATATCCTTCGTTTTACTTATTAAATCCATTACATTTCGTGGTCCGATTGACCAAATATCTTCTTTCAATTAATTAATCTTTATGTGAGATATTGGTTGAAATAAAAAAGCTAGTATCACCGAAAAATGGCAAAAAGGATTCGAAAGGTGGGTTGAGAAGGGAAGTTGGTGTCCGATCCACTCGGAAAGAACTTTGAAAAATAATTTTTTTGGGTTGGAAATAGAAGTTTAAAATCACCATGGTAAGTTTTTCAAGTTGGAAAAAAATAAACACATTTTTTTTAATGTCCAGCTACTAAATTGCTTATTTCACGAACGTTTACAAGTTTGGTATTGATCACAACTTATTGGAAATTTAACCTAGTTTTCAATGTTATTAACAGATTTGTCCAAAACTTTTTAGCTTTGGAGTTATCATTGTTTATTTGAAGCAAATTCATTACATCTTAAAAAAATGAGAAAAAGTGGAATAACTCCGAAACTGCTGAGATTCGGGCCATAGTTAATCAAGACTTTTTGGTTTCATTTTGAATGTAGAAACCACTGAAAAAGTTTGTGCCACGAATAGCCAAACACCCTGTACAGGTTGCAATGGAGGAAATAATTTTTAAATCCGTATTCATCCCTCTAAACACAAAAATAAAAATTTATAGTTGGAAATTATGAAAATTTTATAGTATCGTGACGTACAATTTTTTTATTTTGTTTTGCAAGGAAGCTATAAAGTCAGTGAAGACTTATCAACCATGAGATGGGATATGCGAGGTTACTTTTATATTAAGTAATTGTTAATTAAGGTTTTAGTTAAGATAAAAAGTCAGTGTCACGAGCGGGATTCGAACCCACGACCTTCGGATAAATACGCCGCTGTTCTACCTCTTAAACTATCGCGACTTCGATCCACTTGACACCAACTTCCCATCTCAACCCCACCTTTTGAATTTTACCTCCCTCAAAAGCTCAAATAGTCTAGCAGCGGCGTATTTAGCCGAAGGTCCTGGGTTCGAATCTTGCTCGTGAAGCTGGCTCATTATGCCAATTGAACGACATTTAAAAGATGGCAAAAAGGAGGGAAAATTCGAAAAGTTGTAGGTTGAGGTGGGGATTTGGTGTCCGAGTGGATGAAAGTCACGATAGCTTAAGTGGTTGAGCAATGGCGTATTAGCCGAAGGTCGTCGGTTCGAATCCCGCTCGTGACACTAGATTTTTTATTTCAACCAGTATTTTACATAGAGATTAATTTATTGAAAGATGTTATTTGGTCAATCGTACTACCAAATATAATGGGTTTATTTCTTAAATTGGAAAAACATTGCCGCACTCTTCAAATTTGACTGTAAAATTCCACGTCGTAAAATTAATTTAACGTCAACGATAATTGAATTTCGGCGGAGTAAGCCGTCGATTAGTCCACTCAATAAGTTTGATGTTCGACCCGAGGAGGGGAGTGAAGATTAATATTCGGGCAGGTATAAACCTGTCGATACAACGTCAACCATTATGGAACGAATGGATGGGCCGAAGAGACGGCGACGGGCTCTTCGGCCATCACACCATTCAATTCGGATGTCACTTGCCACTATCGGCCCATTCCCATTCCGTGATTACTGCGGAATCGAAAGTGATCAATCAGCAGTCATTTCCGTTTCTGATTAATTATACTCTTCCGTTTACAATATGAAAAACAACAAGATACAATAGACAGAGTTCGATATTTAGCCATTGATCCTGTTTTATAGATGTTTCTACACCTAGTAACATTCTGTCGAGCAACATGGCCAGTAAATTATTAGTCATCACTACTGAAAAGTACATCTCGAGGATTGTATTGAAAAGCAGGGGCAAAGGTTATCTACCCTTTGGAATTTTGAACTCTGAAGCTTGTATTAATAATACAAATTGTTGGGGGGAAGGGCGGATCTTAATTGACCCGCAAACTTCCGTACCCGTTCCAAAAGGTACAATTAAATTTTGTTTTTTTTGTTTATAGGTGGCCACTATTTATTATATTTTAAGAGGGATTTGGGAAAATGAAAGGGGAGATTGATAATACTTTAAACAAAAATTAAATATTTACAATGTATTTACACTAAGAAAAAGTTAAAAGAAATTTCCTTAATTATCAAAAAATTTATGATTAAACCTACTGGCCAGGGTTTTACGACAATAAAATTAAAAATAAAATAAAAGACGAAACGAAAAGGGTACTTGGGTTGACGACTCGCTTCTCCCAGCAATCGAAACAAACGGTGTTGAGCTGGAGGTTCCTGCTGGGTTCAACTCCGACGAAGGCGCCTGTAGAGCCGGATGACGAAACAGTTGACGTAGCCGTAAGGTCGGTGATGGGACGACAAGTTGTTGAACTTGAATCGATGGTGAAGGTCCAAAGAAAATCGATATTGGGTTCGATAATCGATTCGGTAAAGGTGCGTCTTGTGCTGACCCAGGCTAGCGAGAGACTGACTTGCTCCCGTGCAAAGGCCGAAGACACCGGAGTTATCGCTTGCCAAAATAAAAACAATGGGGCCTCAGCGAGTTAAACAGGGCCTCCCGAGGCGAACCTTGGTCAGCCGAAAACAACAAAAAAAATGAAAGCTTCTTGGGGCGTCAACACAAATATTGACAGGTTTTCCAAATAATTGTGTAGTTAGTGATAGTTTATGAAAGAACATTGTAAAAATTACAAGGTATTACATTAATATTAGTTTGTAATTATTTATGAAACAGGGCCTTGGGCCAGGAAGTACAAGGGAAACGGAACATATGCCTGGTGTAGATGATTATTTGATATACTGATATCACAGATTTTTTTTGGTAGAATAGGAATAACCTCTATTAGGTTTCGTGGTCCGATTGAAAAAATAAATTCTTTTCAATTAATTAAGGTTTTGGTTGAGATAAAAAAATCAGTGTCACGAGCCGGATTCGAACCCACGACCTTCGGCTAAATACGCCGCTGCTTTACAACTTAAGCTATCGTGACTTCCACTCGGACAACTATTTCTAGTATATCCTAACCAAGAAGTACCCACGGCATTAAATAATATTAAAGATTGGAAAAGCTTTTATAGTATTACTTAAATGTTAAATACAGTTCAATCGCGTCGAAAAATACGAGGAAGTGAGGTGAAATGAAAGTCAGGAATGTAATTTCGAGTTGAAGAATAGGAGCTATTTGCACCCGAAACTTCCCTACTTATTGTCAATTGATGATGGCAAAAAGAAGTGAAACTATAAAACTTAAGCTACAATCGAGCAGATAAGAGATGGAGTGCCCGTTACGTAACGGACCATACGTGGTAGAAGACTTATTTCATTTTCTCCAGGTTTTTCCAAAATTGTCCAACTTAAATGGTCCATTTTTACGAAAATAATCTTTCTGCTCCATCAAGCTGGAGAATCATTCTTTGTCATTGTTGCAGAGGAACATAATCTAACAGTGCAGATAAAACCTAAAAAATGGCGAATCTGAGCACCATTTAAATTATTTTTGTAGAAATAAGGCACAATTAATTTATTCCAAGAAAGTCCACACCAAACGTTGATACTGTGAACCACCTGATGATGATAAGAGTACGAAATTCTCGGATTTTCATCAGCCTATGTTCGAAAATTTCAATATGCCGTTAGTGGTGAACTTGGATACATGGAAGAAAGTTTTCTTAGCCTCCCAAATCGACATTTGTGCAAGAAACCTTACACGCCTGCCATGATCAGAGTCCCGAAGTCCCTGGAAAAACTAGTGCATATGGCTTAAAATTGTAAGTCCGGAGTACATCTCTAATTTTATTTTTTGAAAAACTAAAACCCTTCCAACATTTCGGAGAGAGGAATTCGAATTTTCGCAAACATACAGTAAAATCCATTATATTAGTGACCAAATTACTTCTTTCATTTAATTAACATTTTTAAGTAAGTAAGGTTTTTAGTTGAGATAAAAAAGTCAATGGCACGAGCGGGATTCGAACCCACGACCTTCGACTAAATACGCCGCTACTCTACCACGTCGGCAATAGCTGCTGGTAGAGCAGCGGAGTATCTAGCCGAAGATCGTGGGTTCGAATCCCGCTCGTGCCATTGACTTTTTTATCTCAACTAAAAATCTTTATTAATTGTAATATATTAATTGGACAAGCGGACCACGAAATTAGTGAATTTTTAAGTAAGGTTTTGTTTGAAGTGAAAAAGTTAGTGTCACGAGCGGGATTCGAACCCAGCCGAGTCGTGGGTTTTCGAATCCCGCTCGTGCCATTGACTTTTTTATCTCAACTAAAAATCTTTATTAATTGTAATATATTAATTGGTCAAGCGGACCACGAAATTAGTGAATTTTTAAGTAAGGTTTTGTTCGAAGTGAAAAAGTTAGTGTCACGAGCGGGATTCGAACCCAGCCGAGTCGTGGGTTTTCGAATCCCTCTCGTGACACTAACTTTTTCTTCGCGACATCTTACATAAATACAGTAAAGTATTCAGCTCTTCGTCGAAATTACACTGCCGGTTTCTTGGTGATGGAACAGCAACTGATCCTTATATTAGGCAAAGGTGGAGAAAGGGTGAGAACAGACAGGGGCCCAAGATGGATCCCTGCGACTATGTCAAATAGAGGAGAAATAGCAACGTTGGGGAAACTCGGAATGATCTTTTGTTTAAGAATGAGTGCACTAGCTTGGCAAGGTATGCCCGGAATATATACCTAATTAACCAGTACACTATTCCCTCCTGCTGAATGGTATCGAAGGTCTTTTCGATGTCCAAAAGAACCATGCCAGTTTGGTTTTAAATAATTGTACTTTACAGTAGTGGGCCTATGTTCTAATGGACAGATTGGAATAAGGTTAATTTTTCTTTTTTTTTTGTTTTTTGCCTTATGATCTATGCATATTAACCATGGTGACGAATTCTTGTATGATTGTTCATATTGTTCATATCGTGAAAAAAGGGCCAGAGGCGACGGTGGGAATCGAACCCACGACCGCGGCGTCTATGAGCCGAGAGTCTCTCACGCTAACCACTCGGCTACCGCGGTCCCCTATTTATTAGTTATTATTACATAATGTAAAAAATTATATAAAAAATTAAGAATAAATAAAAAATATATGCAGTAACAAATACAGAATGGCTTTAGTTTTTAGTTAGTAAGACAGTTAATAATTATTTTTCGGTTTAAAATATTAATTAATTTAAAAAAAATATATAAACCGTATTAAGTCGCACCTATTTATTGTTAAGGACCCTAGATGAACTTATCCACGACGGCTTTCAGAACGATTTTTAGTTTAACTTAGTTATTTTTTTAGTTAGTTATTAGATAGAATTATTTACCTATTTTAAATGAATTTAAAATAAACAACAACGTCTATTTACATAAAAAAGCCATAATAGATGTATAATTTGTGAAATTTAAATACGTGCAGGTGAAACCCATTTTCAAATGTCTTATGGTCAAAGGAAACAATTTTTTTTTTTTAAGCGATGGTCAGTTTTAGTGCTGGCAGAGGGCATTTCAACAGCGTCTTTGCGAAACCCGTCCAACGAAAAAGGATATCGGGAAAAATAAATTGTAGGAAGACTTGCTAAGCGATTTTAGTGAATCATCTAATGGCAATTCTTACCAAAAAGTGGGAAAAAAAAGAAAGGCATATGCCGAAATTAACTCTGTTTTGGATGGAACGACAGACAACCGGTTAGACCTGTCGCTGACCGTCACGTCGTCTGCAACGCCTCCATTCATCTGATAAGCTCGAGTTTATCAACACGAGCTAATTTTGTACTAATTAATGTAATTACAAATTCTAAGAGTATTATAAATAACAAAAAGACCAAAAAAAATCATGAAATTTTATTACATTTTAATTAATTGTTTTTTTTCTTTTTTACGAGGGTTCGCAACAGCACAGGTCATATAAACCTCAGGTGCCGGTGTTTAAAAAAAAGCCCATTTGTAAGTATGTCGGGTTCTAATGCAGGGCCGCTGGATTCGAACCCGGGATATTTTCCCTTACAGTGATGAGCGCCGTGTCAACGCCGTTGCGGCCACCGTCGCCCCAAATTAATCTTTAAGTAAGGTTGATATAAAAAAGTCAATGTCACGGGCGGGATTCGAACCCACGACCTTCGGCTAAATACGCCGTTGCTCTACCACTTGAGCTAGCGTGACTTCGATCCACTCGGACACCAAAATCCCACCTCAACCCCACCTTTATTGAATTTTCCCTTCTTTTTTACCATTTTTCCATTTTTTTGCCATTGATTATATTTTAACCTAATTTCGCCGAAAAAATCAAAAGTTGCTCAATATTTTTCAATTTTTGTTAAATATTTATTTATTACCATCTGTAGGAATTATATACATCACGTAATGAGATACAATATTATTTATCATTTGCATATATTTTGAGGGCAGTCAGAGCTTTTGCTCCCTAGCTTTCTGAATAGTTAGTCATGTACTATTCGTTAGGCGGATAGGGATGAGCCATGTTGGACATGCATGTGCTAAGATGTGAGAATAGTTTTTAATGCGATGAAAATTTTTTTTTTCCGACATTTGGGTTTTAACGAAGGGTATTGTAAGTCATTGTAAAGGATTTTGTTGGAAACGTAGTAGGTAGCGTCGACAATAGTTCTGAGGACTTTGGATACAAAGGACTGTATACTTTGGCTTTTTGAAAACTTGGCGGTGCCCCACAGTTCTCCTGCCCAAATTGGGTCTAATAGGGTCAAAGTGTTAGTTTGTTTTGTGTTGATAAGAGTGGTGTTTTTGATAATAATTTGTGCTGTAGTCCGAATTATCTGCTTAATTCTCGTCTTTTAATTCCTGTATGTCGGTTCCAGGTTAGCCAATAATTCATTAGTTTCGTGGTCCGCTTGACCAATTAATATCTTTCAATTAAGGTTTTTAGTTTGTAAAGACCAAATGTTAAAAAAAAATCCCATTTCACCGATTTAAATAAACAAAATTGTCAGAGGCGCATTCCAATCGCTCCCATGATCCATCGGGTTCCGTATCGACAGGGCGTTGCAAGAAAATAAAAACAAAAGGGCATTCCGAGTTGGGAGCTACATGAAAGTACTTGCTACCATGGTGAGTCAATTCCCTTGTGAAAAGAATGAGATTACACAAGCTTTAACAAAAGCACTAGATTTATCTCAAATCTCATTTTATTTAACATTAATAAGAGACGCATTATCACAAGTGTTTCACAATTCACCAGAAAGCATTCGTTCTAAATTGAAACCACACGTAGGGGAATTAGTAAAAAAATCAAATCGTGTAAAAAGACAATCAAAGAAAATGAAAAAAAAATTCAGGGTTGAGCGACCTGTTGCTTCGCAGAATCCTAATTTGCACACCAACCCAGAGGGAGCTGTAGGACTAACTTGGGATCGAAATTTTGTATTTTTTTACTAATTCCCCTCATGTGGTTTCAATTTAGAACGAATGCTTCCTGGTGAATTGTGTAACACTTGTGATAATGCGTCTCTTATTAATGTTAAATAAAATGAGTTTTGAGATAAATCTAGTGCTTTTGTTAAAGCTTGTGTAATCTCATTTTTTTCACTGTCCAGCAATTGATTAATCATTGTGTTAGAATCTTGGTTAGGAGTAAAGATTTCTTCATGTTCCGACATATCGTTTCTTACAAGAACGCTGACGATTTTGTCTGTTCAGCTGATTTTAAGTTCTGCAGAAACGAACCACGCTCTGCTACCAATTTTATAAATAGAGATTGAAAGTTCCAAAATGACTTGTGCTTCAAGTATGCCCACAAATCAAAAATTTAAAGAGGAAAAGAAATAAATAAAAAATTTTGAACATAAAAAAATCGCTTTTATTATAAAAATAAAATAAAATGAGAAACTGCTCTGAACTAAAATGAAAAGAATGAAACCACAGGAAAAATGAACATAATTGCTTCTCTTAGCACGAATAAAATATATAAAGCTCTTTTAAAACCTATTTTAATAATTTTATTAAACAAAAATTTATCTTTTTTTTTAATGAAAGGAGCGGGCGCACTCCCAGAAGATGGAAAGGGAAATGATTTTCTATTCACAGAAAAAAAAGGGAATTGACTCACCGGATGGTAGCAAGTACTTTCATGGAGCTCCCAACTCGGAATGCCTTTTTGTTTTTATTTTCATGCAACGCCCTATCGATGGGAACCCAATGCATCATGGGAGCGATTGGAATGCGCCTCTGACAATTTTGTTTATTTAAATTGGTGAAGTGGGATTTTTTTTGTTGTTGAATATTTGGTCTTTACAAGTTGAGATAAAAAAGTCAGTGTCACAAGCGGGATTCGAACACACGACTTCGGCTAGATACGCCGATGCTCTATAATTTGAGCTATCCTGACTTCGACCCACTCGGACACTAACTTCCCATCTCAACGCCACTTTTTTTTTTAATTTTCCCTCCTTTTGCCATTTTTCTAAGCGAACCACATGAATACGAAATTCTCGGATTTTCCTCTGCCCACGTTCGGAAATTCCAACGGTTTATTACGCCATTAGAGGTGAACTTGGATTCATCAGTCCGTAAGATGTATGGAAGAACGTTTTCTTCAGCCTCCCAAATTGAAATTTGTGGAAGGAATGTTGGACTCCCGTCATTATCAGAGTCCGGAAGTCCCTGGACAAGCGATATGCCTTAAAATATTAAAATTCTACGTCCGGAATACATCTAATTTTATTTTTTGAAAAATCTAAAACCCTTCCAACATTTCGGAGAGAGGTATTCGGATTTTCGCGTACGTGCAGTAAAATATTCAGCTCTTCTTTGAAATTACGTTGCCGGTTTCTTTTTGCCATAATTTTGTCATTTTTTGACCAATTTAAGATTCGATTACATCATTGTTTTCAGCGTAAAAACTTACTATTACTTTCCATCACACGCTCACCTTAGAGCACTCGATATTCCTCGGGACGGGGTTACAAGCAACCCCTTCTTTTCACGATAATAAATTACATTAATACCAAGAAATTAACACAAACGCAACGCTCGATAGAAACATAAAAATCTGGTTGCATGCACCTTTTGAATTTTCCCTCCTTTTTGCCATTTTTCAAATGTACGTGTAATCTATTTGATTCTGGCGACAAATGAAATAACTACGGAGAGCTTTTTAGTGAAGATATACTTAATTTAAACTTACTAATTTCACTAGATTCGTGATCCACTTGACCAATTAATATCTTTCAATTAATTAAGGTTTTTAGTTGAGATAAAAAATTAGAAAAATGGAGAAATGGAGGGAAAATTCAAAAGGTGGGGCTCAGATGAGAAGTTGGTGTCCGAGTGGATCGAGGTCACGATAGCTCAAGTGGTAGAGCAGCGGCGTATCTAGACGAAGATCGTGGGTTCGAATCCTGCTCGTGATACTGACTTTTTCATCTCAACTAAAAACCTTAATTAATTAGCCAATGATGTTAGTCAATGATGATAGTTCACTTTTGTTTTTGTTTTTTGTAAAAATTGGTTCACATTGAAAAATATAAAATTCTAATAAAAAAATTATAAAAATATAAGATTGCTGTTAGCAAGTTAGAAGACTGGGTAGGTTTTTTATTTTTTTATTTAAGACGTTTTATTTTCAAGTTATGGAAATTTTTCCTTTAAATAGGGCATTTTTGGAGAAGACTTTTTTGTAGTTCTATCATTAATTAATTTACCCCCAGAAGGGATCGGTCTTAGGGTGTCTCCTGAGCAGAAGTGGGCCCATGAGACGTATTTGTTTCACTACAGATAATTCTCGTTAATCCAAATCTTTTGGGGACAGTTTTATGGTGTCTGACATTCAACACGGATCGCTGAGGATAAAACATTAGGTTCGTAACATTTTCCTTTTATCGAAGTATCAATTAATCAAGGCAAGTTAATATCTTGACATCTTTTTTGTTGTTGTTATATTATATAAAATAGACAAACTCAATATCTTCACGTTTGATATTTGATGTGTGGGAGAGAGATAAAAATAACTCGTTTATGTTAACGTAGTTTTGATATTGAAGTCCTCACGAGTGTTACATGGCAGAGGTCATAAGTGCAACACGTAAGTTTATTTTCTTCTCTCGTCTATCTTATCCTTAGTGAAAACACGGAATAAAAACATGTTTCGATCAACTGATGAAGTGCAAATATTTGCAGTTCCAATACTCCCTTAGGTCAACATATCACAGGTTTTGTTCACAATCGACGGCACAGGTAAAGTCTAAACTTTAACGCCCCTATAAAATTAAACAGCTCCTGAGGAATATAAATTGGTAATATTTTTAAAAGCATTCACATTTATAAAATATATAGAAACATTAAAACATATTTAACTAAGAATTTCTTACTAAAACTCTCTACGAAAATTGATTACCAATGGTAAGAAAATTATATATATATATGTTATATACATAAATTATATATTTTAACATTATATATATACATATAAATAGTTCAACGGTTTAAATGTAAAATTTCTTTGAGGGGACGCCGAGTTGATAGGAATATGTATTATATATATATATATATATATACTTACTATTGGATGTATACTTATAGGCTTCCGCTTTATCTCTCATAATATTGATGTTTATGTATATCAAGAAAATGTGTATATTTCTTATCCCATTATTGGAAAATACTCCGTCAGCTAAGCATCGATCTACATATCGGACTTCATATATTTTCTAATATTAACAAAATTATGGAATTATAAAACCAAAATATACAGGGGTATAGATTAGGATTTATATAAGTTAAAATCTGCAGATGTACAGAGTAGAGCCTATCAATTGTAGGCAACCGCCAGGCCTCGAGAATCATCTACCTTGGGTCTTGGCAAGATGGTCTGACCTCAGTCTTATCCGTCCAGCGTCCGAAGTTGGGCTCTGGGTGGTGTCAACAACTAGGGAAATTCAGCAACGCATGCAGTTCCTAGATCCAAACTCGTTACACTCTAACTCATTATTAATATTTACTAAATCCATTAGAGTTCGTGATCCGATTGACCAAATGACTTTTTTCAATTAATTAATCTTTATGTAAAATGTGTGGTGATTAGTGACCGTTAATCGATATTTATTTAGAAATCGTGAGATGCAGTCTGGTGTGATGTAGGTTTCAGAAAAACATTTTCTTTATCGTGCCAACGTTTCGATCTTTATTGAGATCATCTTCATTGTTTATATATTATAATTATATTTTGGATGTGGAAAAGTGAATTTATAAAATGCAAAATATATTTTTTTATATATTCAATCAAAGTATTTCTACTCACTCAAAGTGTTTGTCTTCTGTGTAAATGTGCCATTCTGGCGTGTCGTGTCGAGAGTGCCAGTGAGATTTTGCTATTTTGTGTTTATATACGTTGGATTTTGAAGGTGTGGGTATGGATGTCGGTGTAGAAAAGACATTTTTGTATAAGGCGTCGGCTTCTTTGAGGTGAAAAAGTTCGGCCAGGTTATCCTTTCAGGATTATATAGAAAGGGGGTAAATAGGAAAAGGGAAGCTAAATTTTTGGGAAATTAGACTATGGGAAAAATATTTGATGTGCGGAATGTAATGTGATGATATAAGTATGTTATCTGTATTGAATTTGATTAATGATATTGGCGTAGCTGCGACTGAGTTTACATGTATCTGTCCTGTAATTGATGCTGTGTTTATCTCTGTAGATATAAACAATTTCTAAGAAATTACGTTTATGTTTGTTTTGTTCTGTATGTAATATTTTTGGATTTTTGAAGTCGAAACATTTCTAAGAAATTACGTTTATGTTTGTTTTGTTCTGTATGTAATATTTTTGTATTTTTTAAGTCGAAATTGTTTTGGTGTTCAAAATGGTGGGTAGCGAGTGCTGTAAGATTTTGCTTAGGTTTTTTGCAATCATAGATATGTTGCTTTGCTCTCTTGTCCAGATATTGGGATGTAAGACCGATGTAAGTTTCCGGACAGTTTAAACAGTTGATTTTGTAGATTGCGTCAGATTTATTTGTTATTGGTTTGGGATGTTTAATTTTGGGAAAAAGTGTTTGAATTGTTTTATAATTTTTGAAAGCTATTTTAAAGTATCGGACAAGAGAAATGTGTTTAATAAATAAACGATAAAGAAAATGTTTTTCTGAAACCTACATCACACCAGACCGCATCTCACGATTTCTAAATTTAAAAAAAAAATTTATGTAAAGTATTGGTTGAGATAAAAAGTCAGTGTCAGAGCTGGATTCGAACCCAAGACTCTACCAGCTCTACCACTTGAGCTATCGTGACTTCAATCCACTAGGACACCAACCTCCCATCCCAACCCGCCTTTCGAATCTTCCTCCTTTTCGCCATTTTTCAAATATCGTGTAATCCATTCGATTCTTGAATTGAAAAAATTATTTGGTCAATCGGTCCACGAACTCTAATGGATTTAATAAGTAAAATGAAGTATACCTTCACTAAAGCTCTCCTTGGCCATTTCATTTGTCGCCGAGAATCAAATAGATTACACGACATTTGAAAATTGGCAAAAAGGAGGGAAAATTCAAAAGGTGTTGTTGAGATGGGAAGTTAGTGTCCGAGTCTTGCTGAAGGTCGTGGGTTCGAATCCCGCTGGTGACACTGACTTGGATGACCCTCTCACAATACACATTCACGCTAATAAATGCCATTACCATACATTGTCATAAAAATATCATTACTATATGCAATAAAAAAAACCCTGTTTCCTCCAAGAATCTGAATAAAGGATACCGAGCATCTGGCTGCCGTGTTCAAGCATAATTCTCATATCTTATGGCATTCCAACGCGCTCTCTATATGGAGCCAAAGAGTTGCATTCAATAATTAGGTGGAACACATCAGAATGATGATAATGAAAATGAAATGATGATATGTACATGACAGAAGAATAGTTATAGAAGAGAAAAAACCTAAAATTAACGAAAATATGAACTTTAACAAGATTAAAATTAAATACTACAATAATGGCTTTTTGAGGCTACTGGCAATTCTTTCGTTCTTAAACTTAAACGTGAAATGTGAATAAATTGTGTATTATACGAATACATGTTATCTATTTTTTTACCAAGGTATTTCATCTGCAAGGTTATATGAACCCATATTCCTAGTTATATGGAGGTGCAGGCGTTTTTGAAAATAAACCCTTTCTAAGTATATCAGTTTCGAATGAGGACCGCTGGATTCGAACCCTGGATCTTTATGTTCCAGTGATGAGTGCAGTGCCAATGCATAAACTGTTGCGGTGACTGAAATCCTCAGATTTGTTCTAAGAATATTAGAACATAGATTATGTATCAGACTATATCTAAGAGAATTTAGATTTGGATAAAAATAATAATATTATATTTTTCTATAAATTTTATTTTGATAAAAATTTGTTTATGTCAGTTCAGCACTTTGTGAAATTAGTAGGTGAAAGAAGAGTGCGGAGAAGAAAAGGAGTGGCTGACGACTGGTCCTGGTCCTCTGAAAAGACCGGGTTGAGCGAAGCCCTGAACGGCACCTTGATAGGCTTGGACTGGTACTTGACTTTGAACGGTGTGAACCCTGGGAAGAGCCACTTGCTGACGTGCGAGAGCGACGGGTGCGTGGTTGAAAAATGGCACTCGGCCGGGCATGTGTGATTGAGCGACTTCACCGTCTTTCCTTACGACGGCGTTGAATCCGTTAACTGGGTCGGCGGTGTAGTCGACCGTCCTCCTTGAGCCGTCGGGTTCGACGAGCGAATAGCTGCCTTGAACGACGTCGCCGCTACGCGACTCCGATTGGCTTTTCGCGTCGCCGGTAACGCTGTCCTGGACGTCGTAGGAGAAAGAATACTGAGGGTTTGCGTCGTATTCCGCGTCTTCCCTGAGATGGGTGTTGAGCACTCTAGGTTGGCTGACTACCGGACGGCTGACGACGACCGGCGCCGGTTGGTAGACTGCGTTCCTCACTGGAAATCCTACAGGCGCTACTCCGAAGTTACTGTAATCTCCGACATAACCTGCCCTGGCGACTGCGGGAGCCACTCCGTAATTACCTCCAAGATTGAATCCTCCGAAGTTTCCCAAGCCGTATCCTCCGTAACCGTAACCTCTGTTATAGTAGTGGCCTAATTGAGCGTTACCACAAGCTGTTAATGCAGCAACCACTGCGACGACAAGTATTGCCTGGAAATGAAAAACTATTAATTTAGGACAAAAATGAAACAATATTTCTCCAGGGTTTCCTCAACGATTGCACTATCCACCGGTTGTTAAATTTTGTAAGGTTAATTTATGCATGCAACAAGCAAAAATATTGAAATTGTTATTATATTGTGCGAACCACACAAGGTGTCTATCCAGTGATGTTAGCCTTTAGTTCACGAACAGGGTGGACATCACTTGGCAACTATCCTTTGCCGATGTTAGGCAACTAACTGACGCGTGGCCGACGTCGCGCCAGTCTCCGATGAGGATTGGCGGGTAATGTTGACGATGACAATTCTCTGGTCAATTGGTTTGAGTGATGGTGTAATTTAGAACGAAAATTTTGGTAACTGATTTTCGCAAAGTGGGATTTTTAAGCTGGTTTGAATTGTCTGGTGAGAGGCATAGAGGGTAGCGTCATCTATTGTTCGAAAAATTTTAGATTTTAAGGTTTGTAGTCTTTTAAGATTCGAACACTTAGCGGTTTGTATGACCATAGTGGGGCTAGCAGAGCAGTATAGTTTTTTTTTGTTACTGTAAGTTTGGATTGCTTGACAAGTAGTCTTTTTAGCACTGAATCTTGTATGTAAATTTTTACGTTTGAGTATATTGGGGATTCGAGTTAAGGCTTTGTCGAAGCACAGTCTAAGGAACGGGGATTGGACGATTATTGAAAAATAAAGGAGGGAGAGGTGTTATGTTAAGAGTGAAAACAATGTATTGAAATTTATAATTTTATTAACCTTGATAGGGGGACCGCGGTAGCCGAGAGGTTAGCATGAGAGACTCTCACGCCGCGGTCGTGGGTTCGATTCCCACCTTTGCCCCTGGCCCTTTTTTCCCAATAACCCCCCAAATTTGAACACACATATACGAATTTGTCACATGGCTAATATGCAAAAAAAAAAAAATTAACCTTGATTCACCATTCGCCAAGATTCAAGTATGTATAAGTGATTTGGTTTTAATTACCTGCACCTGTAACGAAGTCTTATGAAAGTGTTAGGGTGAGATCAGCCGTGTAGATTGTGTAGAGGAGGGGAGCGATAACGCTTCCATGTGGAACACCAGCGAGAATCGGATAAATGAAGGAGAAATTGTTGTGAGAGTTGATTTTAATGTTTTTTTGGTCCCCTAGTGGCCGTTAGACTATGATTATTCAGAAATCGTGAGATGCGGTCTGAAGATGATCTCAATAAAGATCGAAACGTTGACACGATAAAGAAAATAGTCAATTTCAGCTTTTGCTATTTATAGTAATTTGCCTTCAGACTCGAGAATCACCCTCCCCGAGTGATGGTAGTCCTCAGTCTTATCCGTCCAGCCACCGAGGTTTAATGTTGAAAAATGTCTTAGTCTTCTAACATGAGCAAGTCACTATTTACCGCTTCTGAATCCTTGTACTATTTTTGATTATCCGTCTTCTGATTACTTAGATTCTCTGTTGTCATGATGAATCAAATAAGTCATGGACTGCTGGAGTTGCCGAGCAAGAATGAAAAAATATCAGTTTTGAAAGGTTATGATATTATGATATAGGCCCAAAATTTCTCTAAAAACATCCAATCCTTCCAAGCCATACTGTTAATCTGTAATACCGTACTTACATTAAAAAAAGTAAAATTATTAGTTAATTTAATATTTTATTGCAACCCTCTTTTTTAAACTAAAATCCAATGTTTTAATTCCATTCGGCTGTATAGTTAAACTTTTCTCAAACCTTTTCTTTTACACAATTTTTCGCGGTGAATCCAGTTGCTTTCCAAAAGTTTTTTGTTATCTAAAGTTCGAAAAAGCCTATCGAGGATTACTGTTATCAAGACACTATTTTATCCTTTGCCAGGATCGTTCTGCAGTCTTTGGCTCTATTCCAAAGAAAGATGATACGTACATTTTTCCTTTTTTCAAGCCGATATTTTTTAACTAAATTGTTTATGGTCCTAGTTTGAAACAGTGAATTTATAATACATTTACGGGAAAAGTGTTCAAAACCAATCGGAAATTGTTCAGAAGGCACGTAACCTATGTGCAGAAAAAATGATACGTATACATACAAATATGTTTAAATTCGTATATTTATTTTTGTAATTAACTAACATTTATGCATACATACGAGAAGAAAAGAACACAATTTTTCAGTAGTTTTTGTCAGACTTTTAATTTAACTTAATAAAATATCAAAATTTAAAAAATCTAAACATGAAAAAGTAAGCTACACAGTACACACAAGGACGTCAAAAATATATGCCAAAAATAGTATTTAAAGAAGGTAACGAAACAACTATTTTAATTATAAATATTCTAATTGTATGATTTTATTTATATAAATAATATTCCCAGGAACATGAGCGAACTGCTTGAACTATTGTAAAAAAAGGAAAAATAAAGTTTTAGATAAAAACGGACCGTGTGCTCATTATTAGAAAACTAACCCTACAAAATAACATTTTATTTAACTTCACTAGTTTTCGTGGTACGCTCGACCAATTAATATCTTTCAATTAATTAAGGTTTTTAGTTGAGATAAAAAAGTCAGTGTCACGAGCGGGATTCGAACCCACGATCTCCGGCTTGATACGCCGCTGCTCTACCACTTCAGCTTTCGTGACCTCGATGAATTGATTGAAAAATGGCAAAAAGGTGGGAAAATTCTAAAAGTGGGGTTGAGATGGGAAGTTAACGTCTGAGTGGATCGAGGTCACGATAGCTCAAGTGGTAGAGTAGCTGCATATTTAGCCGAGGGTCGTGGGTTCGAATTCCGCTCGTTACACTGACTTTTTTATCTTAACTAAAAACCTAAATGAATTGAAAAATTTTATTTAACTTTATTATTCGTACAAACAATGGTTATTTAAGCATTATTCAAATTTTTCACACACTTATGGCAATTCGATTTAATGGAGAAATTTCTTTGGCTTGGAAAATTTTCAAAATGTTATTAGAAATCTTCATGGATTAAATTGTGAATTGATTCATCATTGTGTCGTTTTATGTTTGGGTTAAAACGCTATTCTTAAAAATCCATCGAAAACTAAAAACTACAAAAAAATTATTTTTGTGGTAGATGTTCGTTCCACGCCAGATCATTAAGCATTTTTGTGTCACTGGAAAATCTGACAAAACCTAATGAATAACAAAAGGATAAAACGTCAATATTTTCACCAAGTGTTTACATTATAAAATTATAAACTTTGAATCAACTTATTTATGAGCAACATGAATACTGTTCAAGCTTTTCAAGTGGAAGTACTAGGTAAGAAGTACAAAAAACTGCTGATACATTAATCCCATAACTTTTCAAAATTGATCTTATAATTATACCTCTTTTATACAAATTATTTGATTGAAAATAAATATTACGTTAAAATTATGAGCGTTAATTAACTTGATTGTAAACAAATCGGTTTTAAACACCCTGTACAAATTTACGTTTAATCAATATTCAAAGGAAATTCCCTGACTGATTATTAATACAACACGAATTCAATTAGGTCGCACATACGCTGCAGTACGTTAGCAATTATAATTGTGTTTATTAAAAGCATACATCACATGATAAATGTTTAAATGTGTATAATTAAAAACGTTTGTAAAACCGAAAAAAAAATTTCGCTAAGAAATATTTATTACATCAAATTCACGAGTAATTTTATGTGAAAAGAAAAAATATAAAAACGTTTCAAGATCGTATCAGTTGATTTTATGTGATCATTTAAATTTGATATTTCAACTCTTTACCTGAATCATAAATTGTTAAAATTTTCCATATGTTTATTTAAAAATATATTCCATAAATGGCAAATTGAAATATGTCCCAAATTTCACTTATATATTTTATACTTTAAAAAAATAAAAACTAATATTGATTTTGTTAGAAGTACCAAAAAAGTTACTTGATTTCCTAATGATAAATATAAAATGAGGGGCGCAATTTGAAATTAATGAAGAAGCAGGATAAAGTTTTTTTTTTTTTTTTTGAAAGTCATTAAAGTGAAGAAGAGTAAGACGTAATCTGTAAAGACGTGTAATCGTATCGGGTTTTGAAGTTTGCAACTTACACGAATCATGTTTGCTGGCGATGGTGTGCGAGGAGGTGAAGTGACGAGATAAGACTCGGGTAGAGTTTATATATAGTTGTTCACCCCTTAAGGACGTCCTTGCCTTCCCCTTCACTTCACCCGTGCCACGGAGGACTTCGCTCTGGGATCCTCTAGGGTTTCTTACCTTATCTCCGATTATTTACCCATCTTGGTTCTTTCTCTGGCACTTCCCTTAATTGACTTTGGCCTTTTTGGGATGTGGTCACATTTTGTTTCGGTCGGAGGGACTAATCTGAAGAAGTCTTGAGCAACCTTCCGAATTCGTTTCCTCGTCTTGAAATATATTATTGTAAAGTACGAGTTACACCTGGACAAATTTATTTGATGGAAAATGTTGAAAGAACGTACGCAAAAATCTAAAAATCAGAAAAATGTTAAATATTAGTAGTATATTCCATAAAAATAATTTAAAAATTCTATATACAATGGCAGTAGAAAGCAATTATCCTACAAAATTAATCACCAATAATATTGAAAAGAATGTTATATATATGACAATAAAGGCAATAGAGAAATACCCAAATTAGAAAAAACCGATAATCTAGATTTAAAAAAAAAAAAAAAAAAAAAAAACCTATAAGAAACTATCAAGATATATAGAGTATCCTGCTTAGATGGCACGGCTGAATTTTTCTTGAACTAATGATGCTATAAAAAAAATACGGGTTTGATATTTTTTAGTCTTGTTTCAAAATTTTTACCTTTTTTGGAGAAAAATTATAGACTATATCAGGCCCAGTTCAACTTCAAAATTTCAACTACAAGCCTATACATCCTGACACATCATTTGAAAGGATTTTTAGTTGAGATAAAAAAGTCATTGTCACGAGCTGGATTCGAACCCACGACCTTCGGCTAAATACGCCGGTGCTTTACCACTTGAGCTATCGTTACTTCGATCCACTCGGACACTAACTTCCATCTCAACTTCACCTTTTGAATTTTCCCTCCTTTTTGCCATTTTTCAAATGTGTAATCTATTTGATTCTCGGCGACGAATGAAATGGCCACGGAGAGCTTTTTAGTGAAGATATACTTCATTTAACTTATTAAATTCACTAGTTTTCGTGGTCCGCTTGACCAGTTAATATCTTTCAATTAAAAAAAGAAGAAAAATTCAATAGGTGAGGTTGAGATGGAAGTTGGTGTCCGAGTGGTTCGAAGTCACGATAGCTCAAGTGGTAGATCAGTGGCGTATTTAGCCGTAGGTCGTGGGTTCGAATCCCGCTCGTCACACTGACTTTTTTATCTCAACGAAAAATCTTAATTAATTGATAGATACTAATTGGTCAAGCGGACCACGAAAACTAGTGAATTTTACCCTGAAAACAATGGTGCAATAGAATTTTAAATTGGTCAAAAAATGACAAAGTAGCAAAAGATTTAAAAACAACAACATTTGATTCGTTGTTAATTCCAATAATTTGCTTCTTCACTCTCTACATTTAAGAACTTCCTGTATATATACTTAAAAAAACAAAATAAAATGTATCCTTTCAAATATTCAAGAAAAAAGTGATAAACTTTAATTTTAATTACAATTAATTAAGGTTTTTAGTTGAGATAAAAAGTCAATGGCACGAGCGGGATTCGAAACCACGATCTTCTGCTAGAAATTCAAAAGGTGGGGTTGAGATGGAAAGTTAGTGTACGAGTGGATCAAGGTCACGATAGCTCAGGTGGTCGAGCAGCGGCGTATCTAGCTGAAGATCGTGGGTTCGAATCCCGCTCGTGCCATTGACTTTTTATATCAACTAAAAATGTTAATTAATTGTAATATATCAATTGGTCAAGCGGACCACAAAATTAGTGAATTTAATTTTTTTTTTTAATTTATAAAATAACATGTTGCTGTAAAAAGGTTATCTACTCAAAACCATACAATTGTTAAAAAGAAGAAGTAAACCTCATAAAAAGATGTAAAAAATAAATCGGAACCAAAAGGTCTATCAAACTATTTAATCGCAACAAATCATGTGATGGTTATTAATAATATAATACTTTTACATAAAGAAAGTAATAGTAAAAACTTTGAATGATTGGAAGCAACATATATCGATATATTTGTCAGTAATGTAAATCTGTAAAAAGACAAAGAAAGAATGTGCATCTTGGAATATAATTATGATACTTAGAGACAATAATTTTAAAAAAGAGCGGAAAAAATGACGTTGATATGTCCTTCAAATGAGAAAAATAGACATGTTGTCGAGAAAAAAAAAGCCATACATTTGTTCACACTGAAAATATAAGCATCGAGTTGAATTGTAAAATATTATTAAGATTTGAAAATCTATTTTATTATTGTTGATTTGTACAAATTAAAAAAATGTACTGAAGATGAGGGGGAAAGAGCCTCGAAATGCATATACGAAAAACGTAAAAAAGTTGGAAAAGCTTTCAAAGTTTTTATAATAAAAAAAAAAAATTTAGTACATGTAGATAAAAGTTTTCAGTTTTTTTAAAATAATTATCTAAATTTTTCCTTAATTATCAGCCCTACATCACATTATCTGTCACGAATAAATAAGCGATATTCTTGTATATATTTTTTATGATGAAGTGGTCGAAGTTATGTGAAGGTTAGGGTGTAATTAAAGGGGCTAAATCTCCTTTCAGTCTCAAACAAACCCTGGTCGACAAACATAATTTATAGATGTTCTTTATGCAATAAAAATTAAGTGGAAAACACGTTCCACTTTCCAGCATTGTATCATACTGAAGCATGAAAAATTGTGTTTCCTTAAAAATGATTATCTTTCTGTTTATGATGTTATTTCATTACTTTATGGCAATAAATGGTAGGAGTTAGTTCTGTTTTGAAAACAACACTTAATGCAAATTGCTACTGGTATACTGACAGCTCCTAAACCGACAAGTGTACGAGAGCTGGGGTTGAACCCCAAGACGGAACTGACGGTAAACCTAGCCAAGTATGGTACCATTTTCCAGCCAATTTCTCGGACAGCCAGGCAGTACTCAGGGCCTTGGCCTCATGCGAGGCGAAGGCAAAGAGTTTGGAAATGCATGGAGGCCCTGACGGATGTCAGCGGCATAATGACTTGACCCTGGCAAGGGTCCCTTGACATTCGGGGCATAGAGGCAACGAAAAGGTCGACATGCTGGCTAAAAAGGAAGCCAACTGGACTCTATGGGCCCAGAAACCTACTGCAGCCTAGCAGCCTGCCACAAAAGAGGATACATCTTCAAATGGATCCTTAATGAGTCCAAAACCTGGTGGAACAATACCACAGGCGAAGAGATTCATAGAAGGACTATCCGCAAAACTTACAAAAGAATTACTGGAAGGAAACCGAAACCGAACCAGGATTCTGGTTGGACTCCTGACAGGGCAATGCCACTTAAGAAAGCACGTTCACCGGATAGGATTACAGACAGAAAAAACACTGTGCAAATACTGCCAGGAAGAGGAGACCGCAGAACACATTTTATGTTGCTGCGAAGGTCTATGTAGGTGCAGGTTCTTGCAACTAGGACAAGAAAAACCGCAGACAAGATCCTACACCAAGGAACCGCTGGCGAAGCTGTGGAGGCTGGTTAATAGCCTGAAACTGACCAGTGAGTTATAATTAGCAGAGGAGCACAATAGATGTATTTAGGTCGAGGTGCATTAGACCTTGTGGCCGCCTCTTTTATCCCTATCCCTATCCTGTCTGTTTTGAAAAGCATTTTTATTGTTTAGAATAATGCTGGTAAAATAATTTAATGATTATTCTAATTGTTATTTAAGTTTGTTTTTAGTTTTCTAATTGTTCATTTTACGGACTACTGAAAATTGATGAACTGATAACTGAAGTGATTGAGCCCATTACTTTTCAACTGATTGTCGATCTGGTACTCAATATTCCGCCATTGGCCTTCTCACACTACACGTTCATTCTCAACACAAAAACAAAACCGACAGTATATACAATATAAAAACCACGTTTCTTCCAAAAATATGAACATGTGACCCAGTTACTCGCTGCTCAAGCACGACTCTCATATCGGCATACCTACACGATCTCTATATGAAGCCAAGGAATTAAACCTTTCAACTAAGTGGAACACGTCGAGCAACCTTTCTCTACAAGTCAGAGACGCGGGTTTTGTACGAAAGTAAAGCTGGTCGCGTCTGAAATCGCTCAGAAAACCCACTCATAGCAGAGGGTGAGCTGGACTCTCCAAAGTTCAGCAGTCCAAGCCCACAGGACAATTCCGGAGATCGCTCGAAAGCCCTGATTTTAGAGCCTATCGTGCCTCTCAGGCGCGTTTTTTGGGATGTAGGCCATGCAGCCAAACAAGGTCGGGCACAGCAGAGGCAAATATTTCAGGAGATGTCTCTCTTTCCGTTCACTCATCACTTTTCTTCCTTTCGTCCTGACAGTTTCAATACATGGATGCCAACTTAACTTTTTATGAGGCCGAGGAAGCGCCGACTTTAGGTACTTCGAAAGAGGCACCATGCGCAGTGGTGATCGATACAAATCGATGAAATTGTACTGACATGATATAGTTGGTAGTTGAAAAATTATAATTGTTTCTTTTGCATGTTCGTATATTCTGTTCACTTATGTCTTTTCTGCTTTACATTTTTTTTCTATGAGGGTTCGCAAAAGCAGAGGTCATATCTACCCTCAGGGTGCCGGTGTTTTTGAAAAAAAATCACATTTGTAAGTATGTCGGGTTCGAATGCAGGGCCGCTGGATTCGAACCCGAGACCTTTACGTTACAGTGCGCCATATCAGCGCATAAACCATTGCGGCCACCGACGCCCTTTTACTTTATTTTTAATATTTAAATTTTTATTCAGATATCGTGAGATGCGGTCGGGTGTGATGTAGGTTTCAGAAAAACATTTTCTTTATCGTGCCAACGTTTCGATCATTTATTGAGATCATCTTCAGGGCTCAAAGTGTTTGTCTTCTGTGTAATTGTGCCATCCTTGCGTGTCGTGTTGAATTGTTGTTGAACAATTTAGTTTTTCAGAAACCTACATCACACCCGACCGCATCTCACGATATCTGAATAACTATCGATTAACGGTCACTAACCTCTACACATTTAAATTTTTGTAGATTCTGGCAAACGGCCATATGGCCATGCTTTAGATGTTAAGGTTATATGTTGAATGGTGTCTTATTTTTTATGTTTATTTATTTTAGCCATGATCGTATGTAAATGAAAATAACCCACATTCATTGCATACTTTGAGAAATGGCAGGTTGACCAAATTATTTGCTGCAGTAAAGAAGAGATTTCTTTTAATCCCTGTACGTACGGACGAAATTTCTTCATTTGAGGAGTTACCAAGCAAAATTTAAATGCCGGTTAATGGAAGAGATACCCGTAAAGATTGCAGGTTGCGTCAAAAGCTTCCAGGATTCTGTTCTCGTCTAATCGAGGATAAGGTCGGTGTTAAATATCAGGTTGAAAAATTCTGGCGATAGGCTTACAAAATTATGGAATTTCATTTTTTTTACCGAAATGATATTAGAATTGAAAATTTAGATTTTAACAATTTAGTAAGTTGCTATGTCGCTGTTTTTTTTTTAATTGCGGGAAAGCGATAAAAATCAAGCTTATTAGGCTTTAGAACCCTTTCATTTTAATGGCCTAATTAAATGAAGTGAGTAAATTGAATTTCGAGGATGATCCGGCACAAAAATACGCCCGTTCTATCACCACGATTTAATGAGTTTTGAAGCTTTTCCTAATGACTTGTTCATTGATTTTGGATTAGAAAAGTAAGGGATTTCGTCGGACGGCAAAAGGAAACATTAATAACATAATGACAAACGGCCTTGTGTGCGGAGGAAAGAAATTATATCTGATGTTTGGTTTCCTTCCCCAAAAAAAGATAAAGAAAAGCAATCCAATTAATCTATAGATTAGCTTGATGATTATTTGTTTAAAAAATTGCCCATAGACCCAGAAAGCGCAGTTTAATGAGATTCAACATGATGAGGCTAAACGGGTAATTTGCTAACCCCTTATAAGAAATAGGTCTTTCAAAAATTACACCTTAAATGTACACAATCTTTTCCAAGATCATCTATGGGTCAAATATAAGTGATATAATTTTGTAATCATTTTTGAAAGGTCTAGTTAATTTTTAGTTAATATTTTGCGATCTGTAAGGATTTTGTTTCTCCTCGATTGATATGCACAAGAATTTATAAATGTCAGTTTTAAATATTGTAATACAAATTATTCTTGGCATAAGAAATTTAAATTTATGTTTTTCCATTTTATTACAATTTGATGTTAAAATTATTTAATCGACATATACTGTCAAGACATCAGAGGTTCCCCTCCAACAGCCGGCTATCGCTGGTGTACCGCAAGGATATATCTTCATCCTCTATACATCCTGCCATTTCTGAAACTATCCTTAATCTATCATAAAAATCCATTTATATGGACAAGCTTACAAACCCTTGTCACACTCTTTCAGCAGTGGTACAAGTTGTGGAAACTGACAATAAACACAGAAAATGTGAACATTTGGTTCCCAACATGTTATCAAAGGGACAATGAGGTTCTTTATCGTGCGTACCCGGCACATGGCCTTATCAAAGATTTAGATTCTCAAGATAGGAGGGACACAACTCCGCTCATAAGTGATACAGTGTTAAAATGAGATTTGGTGTTGAAGACACTCATCCACAGACAAAAGTGACTTCTCTCGTTTGCCCCTTTAGAGAGGGTAGGCCGATATGTGCTGCATAGGTATTTGAAAGCCTCTCACTAGGTACTGAAATGCATCCGTTGACCAACCTAGATAGAGAAAGTAACTCTATATCCCAAAGTGTTGGGACCCCACCAGCGTCGGAACGTCCGGAATCGCTTCTGCCGCGGTTATCAATTTTAGTGGAATTTCTAACCACCGCCTAGAGGAACGCTGCCTTCTGTAAAAGAAGCCAATGAAGCACCGCCGAACAGGCTCTACACTAAGTACCCACCAGGGGTCTCACCACTACCATTCCATCCTCACGTAGCACAATATCGGGTTTGGAATTTGGAACACCTAGCGCTACCCCATCTTCACTCAGGGGTGTTGAGACCCATGCGGATCTTTAACGTCCGGATGAAGTACAAGATGTTTTGGCAATGCCTTTATCAATTATTGGTAATCGTTTGTAAGATATTGGCCTCACATCGTACTTTGAGACGACCTGCAGCAACAACCCCGCGACCACCGAATCAGGAGAATACGGTGCACAGAAGACCAATTGGATTTTGTTTATTGATGAGTCGAGTTTCACCCTGTATAATGATAGTAGGGCTAAACATCGAGGACATGGAATGCGTTCAATTTCCCAGTTTGGAGGAGGCAGTGTAATGTCTGGGAGGGGACTTTCACTGAACGACAGATGTTACCATCTTGACTCATGGGTGTTGAACCCCTGAGGATCTTTAACGTCCGGAGTTATCCACGCTTCTCAGACGCCCAGTGTTCTCAACGAAAATATCAGCAAGATTTTACATGCATGGACTTGTTACATCCTTTGGCTAGCAAGGTGGTTCAATGCTAACCAAGGTCAGAAGTTCCCTAAAAATGGCACATCCATGCATGTGCCTTGAAAAAATGAAGTGCTTTGGTTTCTGGCATGACCTTTCAGCTATGCCTTTCACCAGTCCTGGAAAGATAGAGAAGGCACTCTATCTCCGGCTCCGGTTGGCCAGTATGCTTCAGCTAAGGTACAATTTGTTTGCAAACCACGGCCACCATAGGTCCATCAACCTCAATTAGTAGAGCCGCTTGGATGCTCTACCCCAGTGGTTCAGCATTATTTTTAAGGTGAGACTGATCGCCCACCCGGGTGTTCATACGAATCCCCTACTGATGCACCCGTTGCCTGAGGGTTCAGTAACTCAGGAAACCTCTTCAAAAGCAGAGGGGGAAGGGGCAGGAAAAAGGAAAAGGGTAAGAAAGGATAAGGAAAGTAATAGGGAATTTTGCCTCCATCGTCGGTTACCCCTAGGCTGATGGTAGGTCTTGACTAGTCCCATAGGGAAGGTTGCACTGGGGGATGTCTTGCGCTAACCCACTGGGGTCGCGTGTATGTCAACTCAATATGTATATGTCATATAACATTGAGGTTCTTTAGCGTGCGCACCTGGCCGATTAAGCCTTATCACACGTTTAGATTCTCAAGTTAGGAGCGACTCACCTCCGCTAGAGGAAAATCTGCTTCTTCCGCGAGGTTCAGTGTAGAAGCCCGCATCCAGCAGCAAACTGTTGACATGCCGACTTCTCCCGCTTGCCCCTTCCGAGGGGGTGAGTTAACTTTGTGCACTCAACCAGTGCCGCGCGTAATGGGCACCGACAAAAGTAGCTGAAATGAATCAGCCAAGTATCCCAATATAGATAAAGAAGACAATTCCATCTCCCTGGGTGTAGAGGCTCGGATAGCGTCGAATCCTCCGGATCTGCTCCAGCCACGGTTTCGATTTTAGTGGAATCCTCTAACCACCCCCTAGAGGAGTACCATGCCTATGGTAAAGGCAACCCAAAGGTTAGCCATCTTCAAGCCGCGATATGAAGTGCTGGAAGGTGTGCCCAGCGTCCATACTCACACAATTCTGACTTCCGACATACTATCGGATGAAAATGAATCACCACAGATATAACTGTGCCATGTTTAAGCAGCCCTTTTTAGACAAATTTTCCTTATGTTACAAGGAGATCCTAAGTCGTCGAATATGTACTGTATGCTGCAAGTGTCTTTAATCAGTTTTGTAAGGTTAAAAATAATGATAGTTTGTATAAATCACGTTTTTCTTCTGTTTTTTTTTCTTCCGTTATGTTACACAACCACATGTCAATAACTGAAAATTTTTGAGCCGTCCGTATTTCACTAGGAATTGAACTTCAGAGGTACTCCTTTTACTCACTTTTCCCTTTCTGGTATGAATACCTTGTACTTGTTGGTGAAGTTGTATTTATGCTGTTTTCTACTAAGGCATCTGCCTGTTTCTCCTCCCTCAGTTTCCATGGTTCGTTGATATGGCATACGCTTGTAGATAGCTGTCCCAGTTATTAGCCTGTGAGCCGCTGCTCTGGTTTCTCCCTGGATTAAAATCCGGACACATCCAAGGCCGTAGTTGCCTCATGTAGTACTCATGGCTCCAGGGACACATAACAGCCTGACCGTTTTAGCCTGCAAAGGCTTGGTCCGCCCATATCAACATAAGTCTTAAGACAAAGTTGTAGAGCCATAAGGTCATTTTAAGGTTGAATTTCAGGGGCGTCGGTGGCCGCAACGGTTTAGGCGTTGACACGGCGCTCATCTCTGTAAGGTCGAGGGTTATAGTGGCCCTGCATTCGAACCCGACATAATTACAAATGGGCTTTTTTTTCAAAAACACCGGCACCCCGACGGGTGACATAACCTCTGCTGTTGCGAACCCTCATAAAATAAAATTAAAAAAAAAAGAAAAAATTGAATCTCCAGCTTTTAGCACATAACCTTCTGCACCTCCTACAGGCAATTTCCAATTTAGTCCGTAGGGTAGTTTGAATTAGATATGGCTATCAAGTACACCCAAATATTCTATAACGTTCACAAAAATACGTGTTTTTTTATAGTGACTGGTTGTTTAATAATTTTTTGTATTCCTGTTCCTAAGAATCCAATAAATTGTTAAAAATACATTCATTGATATTAAGGATATTATTTCAACCTACGCAAGAAACCGTTATGCAGCCTAAGATTGAAAAGGTTTCGTTTATCTTGCACGCGTACTCTTGATATTGTTACAATTTCAACCAATTTTATAAACATTTTATATCCAAGATACGCGTAAAACGATAAAAACATGAACTAGTTTCATTGTAAATATTTTATTTGGCTGTCCGAAAAATAATGTTGGTTTTCATGTTTTATTTGAATTACTCCTCTTTATAATGAAGTGTTTACGTTTGATGGATTATTCTTTTGTACAGATGTCAACACTTTTTAATCCTCCTAACAAAAATGTTTATTTACCTCAGTAGTATTTCGTTATTTGGGAATAATATAGCCACTAAGATGTAATTTCGTTTTACGAGCATAAAGTCGTGAAAGAGTGCACTGTTCAGAGGTGATTTAAAAGATTTAGCAAGAGAAGGTCGTAGAAGGATTTTTTCGTTCTTTTCTCGTACTTGCTTTGGTCAAAGAAAATTACTGAAAAACAGTTCGAGGACTTGCAGAGAACCATTCAGTTAGCAAATCGACCGTGGCTGACCACCTTAAGGCAATTGGAAAGGTGAAACAACTCGAAAGTCGGGTTCCTCATGCACTATACGCCAAAACAAACATCGTTATGAAATTTACACAACACTTGAAACAGTAAGGAACCTTTTTTTGATAGCTACTTGTCATAAAAAGTGGTTTCTATACGTTAACAGCATACGTTCTGGACAGTGGTCCGTCAAAGAGGAAGCAGCACTACATTTTCGAAAGCCCCAACTCTTCAAAAAAAAGGTGATGCTTTGATGTGTTTCATTTCGTCTGATTTGCTACATCATCTCGAAACCTGGCGAAACAATCAATGCCAAAATGTATCAAATTGAAACAATGCACTAGAAATTGGCATTGTTGATTCTGTGAGACCTCACGTGTCACATATGACAATACGAAAACTGTTGGATCTTGATTATGGGGTTCTGCCTCATCCTCTCTATTCTCCAGACCTCTCGCCTACCGACTACCTTTTTTTCCAACGTAAAAAATTAATTTCACTAATTTCGTGGTCCGTTTGACTAATTAATATACTACAATTAATTAAGGTTTTTAAATGCGATAAAAAAAGTCAATGGCACGAGCGGGATTCGAACCCACGATCTTCGGATTGATACGCCGCTGCTCTACCACCTGAGCTATCGTGACCTCGATCCACTCGGACATCAACTTCCTATCTCAACCCCACCTTTTGAATTTTTTTTTTTTTTTTGCGTTATGAACTATGCATATTAGCCATGTGACAATTCATATATGTGTGTTCAAATTTGGGGGGGTTATTGTGAAAAAGGGCCAGAGGCGACGGTGGGAATCGAACCCACGACCGCGGCGTGAGAGTCTCTCATGCTAACCACTCGGCTACCGCGGTCCGCAACGAATTTTCCCTTCTTTTTTACCATTTTTCCATTTTTTTGCCATTGATTATATTTTAACCTAATTTCGCCGAAAAAATCAAAAGTTGCTCAATATTTNAAGTGGTAGAGCAGCGGCGTATCAAGCCGAAGATCGTGGGTTCGAATCCCGCTCGTGCCATTGACTTTTTTATCTCAACTAAAAACCTTAATTAATTGTAGAAAAAATTAATTATTCTCTCTATGTAAGGATCTTGGTTGAGATAAAAAAGGTCAGTGTCACGAGCGGGATTCGAACCCACGACCTTCGGCTACTCTACCACTCGAGCTATTGTGACTACGATACTCTCGGACACCATCTCTCCATCTTAATCTACAACCGTTCGAATTATCCCTATTTTTGCCATTTTCAAATGTCGAGTAATCAGGATTGGATGGTCAATGAACCACTAAAACTTAAATGGATTAATAAAAAATTAATTGATCAAAAGTCGTTAGAAAATGCGTTTAAAGAATTTGTTAATAAAAAGAACTCAAAATTCTATTCTGATGGTGTAGAGAAGTTGAGAGAAGAATATTGAGAGTGATGGAGGGTGTTATAATTAATAAAGAATGTTTAAAATTATTTATTTAATTTTATAATTTTGTAATATATTTAATTTTTATGTTATAACCAAATACCTGTATTATTTTCCGGAGAAACCCAATAATATGTAAGAATATTTTTTTCTACGGATTTATTTTTCAAGGTGCTTTTATATAGGAAAATTGAAACAAAAACCTAGTAAATATTTGGTATCTTCTGGGGTACATAACAATAGACAGGAAATTTAATTATAGAGCGAACCGACGCGAGCGTAGTTGATACCGGCATATTGTGTATCTCGATTCAATAGAAATGTAACAAACCCCCATTAATATTGCTGCTGGCGGGGGTGTAATGCGTTTCAAACCCGAATGTAGCGGGATCATTTCAGAGGCGAAACGGCCGATTTGAATTATTATTATTATGTATTGATTTCCTGTCACTCCGATCTGATAGACTCTCTCTCCTCGTATGTTTTGAACGTGACAGTCGGCAGTTTTCGATTTTTCACAGTCGGCCGGATTCACCAGCGATGATCAGAGCCTTTGTCTCTGATGGGCCCGAGGGCTGATCAGAGTTCAAAATAATCATCGGGGCGGAAGCGGCGGATCTGTCGGCTGAAGGGACTCGGAGAATACAAAACTAAACTATAAGCCAGGTGGCCCTTTTTAGGTTCATTACGCGAATGAACAAATAAGCCTATCATTTACCAATGCTTTTTTTTTATTCCCGCAACCTTTATAAATGTCTCAATTTATGATTTTTGCTCCTATAAATTACATTTATTGGAAACAGATATGAAAGAAGGTGTATAATATTTACCGAATCATCGCATTACAGCATTGAGCTGATGGTGTCTAGTACCGTTATTTTACGAAATTTATAACTATAAAAGTTGTAACTATTGGCTAAAACAATTCAATCTTCCCTTTGGAAAAGAATTTCGTTCTGGTTGCTTAATTTCTTAAGAACGCGTTCAGCAGATGCCTGCACGTAAAAACGAAGTACTACGATACAAATTATGGTTAAACAATGGTCGCATGTTAAAACCGAATCGGAACGACACGTCAGAGACTAATAAAACATTACAACGAGTAAATTAGCTAGAAGATTACACGAAAGAATTTTCACCTTACTGTGGAATTCCTTCAACACTATTCTACACTATATTACACCTTCATTTCAACTAATTAATCTTTTTGTAAGATATTGATTGAGATAAAAAAGTCGGTGTGACGAGCGGGATTCGAACCCATGACCTTCGGCTAAATACGCCGCTGCTCTACCACTTGAGCTATCGTGAATTCGATCCACTCGGACACTAACTTCCCATCTCAACCCCACCTTTTGAATTTTCTCTCCTTTTTGCCATTTTTCAAATGTGGAATAATCTATCTGATTCTCGGCGACAATGATTTGAACAACCTTAAATGGGTTCGAATCCCGCTCGGACACTGACTTTTTTATCTCGACCAAATTCATAATTAATGAATTATTTGTTGTACACTATTCTTTCTGATTATTCAGAAATAGTGAGATGCGGTCTGGTGTGTTGTAGGTTTCAGAAAAAAAAATTCTTTATCGTGCCAACGTTTCGAACTTTATTGAGATCATCTTCAGGGTTCAAAGTGTTTGTTTTCCGAGTAGATGTGTCATTTTTGTGTGTCTCAATGAGAATCATCAAGAAGATGATCTCAGTAAAGTTCGAAATGGCACGATAAAGAAAATGATTTTCTAAAACGTACATCACACCAGACCGCATCTCACGATTTCTGAATAATCATCGTCTAACGGTCACTAATGACCCCACACTATTCTTACTCCAAACATGCTCACGGATGAGCTTGAATCATCACAAACGCATACAATAGACCAATAATTAAGTAATCCTTTTTATACTAGCTTCAAGAGTGAATGTTTTTTTTTGTATGGTGGATATCGGGAAATGGAGATTTTCACCTGATCTCCTCTATAGAACTTAATATACATCTGGCTCCGCGGTCCCGTAAATGAATTTACCCAAAGCATAAACATGATGATGATGAAGATCCCTTAGGGTGGGGTCAACACCAACTCGGTTTAAACTCAGTTCAGTACTGAACCCAGTTCAACTTAAAAATTGCCGTTTTTCAATTTGTCTCGAACCGTGTTCAAACGATGATCCTAGTTCAAATCTGAAAGCCAGTCGAACTTGAGTTAAACGAAGATTAAAGCTGAACGACGTCCAATTCATAATAATATAACATGTAAGTTGTTAAAGGCCTGTTCTAACGATTAAACTTTTCATGTTTTTGTTTACAAGTTTCAATAAAAATGTATTAACTTTTGATTTGAAAACCACTGTTCTTTCTTAGAAAACTTACTAATTGACTTAATTTTTTGTTCTAATCGCGCATAGTCAGTCCGGCAATTTGTATTTCTTTTGAGCTAAAACGCATTTTATCACGCATATCATTTACACTCAACAAGTCGTGTCATCTTTTTTCCGAGAGGTTCATAAAATCATAAATGTTGTGTTAAAGACCTTAATTTTTCAATAGTGGATCCGGTCATTTCTGTTTTTCATCGTATTTCTTACATGTATGATATACATTCTTTAATTCCAAAGTTAGTAATGCTTAGTTTTCATTACTTACTGCATTACTACTATCAACAACTTTTGAGTCAAAGACGCTACTAACCATTTCCTGGTAAACCGAGGCAAAAGGGAAACGTCTAGATTTTGCAGTAATAAATCAGGCAATTCAAAAGTTAAATAATACTTTCACTAGTTTTCGTGGTCCGCTTGACCAATTAATTAATGTTTTTAGTTGAGATAAAAAAGTCAGTGTCACGAGCGGGATTCGAACCAACGACCTTTGGGTACGCCGCTGCTCTACAACTTTAGCTATCGTGACTTCGATCCACTCGGACACTAACTTCCAATCTCAACCCCGCCTTTTGAATTTTCCCCTTTTTGCCATTTTGTCGTGTAATCTATTTATCTATATCTAATTCTCGTCGACAAATGAAATGGCAACGGAGAGCTTTGGTGAAGATGTACTTCATTTAACTTATTAAATTCACTAGTTTTCGTGGTCCACTTGACCAATTAATATCTTTCAGTTAATTAAGGTTTTTAGTTGAGATAAAAAACGTTTGAAAAATTGTAAAAAGGAGGGAAAATTCAAAAGGTGAGGTTGAGATGGAAGTTGGTGTCCGAGTGGATCGAGGTCATGATAGCTCAAGTGGTAGAGCAGCGGCGTATCTAGCCGAAGATCGTGGGTTCGAATCCCGCTCGTGACATTGACTTTTTTATCTCAATAAAAACCTTAATTAACTGAAAGTTAAATAATACTTAAACTCTAATAATTTTAGCATCAACTTCAAATACAATTGAGGCTTATTTTTGTTTTGGACTATTTTACTATTACTAAAAACTAGTTAACCACACCTCAGCCTTGCCGTCAATCCGAGATGGCTATGAAGCGGGGGAAAAACTAGTTGAGCAAATCTAAACAACAAAACTTAAATCATAAGAACTTGTCTTTAACAAAAACCTGTTCGTTTTTGTTTAAAACGAAATTTCATTTGGGATAAAAGTTAAGTAATCGCTCGAAGAAGACTTTTTACAAAAAGAAGAAACTTTATTGTCAAAACTGTACAATGTTTAGTTTTAAACTGACAGAGTGACCGATGAATTTTTACAAACAAATGTAGATGAAAAATAGTTGATGAAGAATTGGTAGGTACAAGGGTTTTTCGAACCAACAAGACCATATTCATATGAGAAAATGATGGATTCTTTAAATTCGGAATGTCAACAAAATTTTTCTGACATATTTGAGGAAATCAAAATTAGGGAAAAAACCCACAAAAATACTAAATAAACGGAAGGTGATATAAAAACTAATGTAAACAATTAATCAGTACTCATGTTGAACCGGCACACGGGCACTACTGGGTCTGTCTTTAAACATACTGGAGAAACTCGAGATATAAACAAATAACACATAAAGACGGGAAACTTATAAACGCACAAACTCACAATCACACACCACCTTCACACCACTAAAAACACTCCATAACAAAAAACTAAAACGTTCAGAAGAACAAAACATCACAACCAACACCAGGACAAAACAAAAAACCAACAACGCACAAATAATAACTGACAATGGAAATAACCGCCACCAAGACCGACCAACGAGCACGGAGACCACGCCCCCTAACGCAACGCCCCCAGCGACAAGCGACGGACGCAACAATATATAAACCCCACTCAGCCTAAATGACAGACAGTTTGTCACTGAAAATGGCGTACTGCCGAAACGCGTTTGAATAACTCAAACAAAAAACCCGCGAGTGAAGACAGACCCAGTAGTGCCCGTGTGCCGGTACAACATAAGTTCGCCAACTCGCAGACCAAACCCCATCATCTACTATAATTAATCAATAGCTATAACCGTACAAAGTATGCACCTACCTAGGTAGGTGACGTGTGCATACACTGGGCCAATGTGGTCGGCTATTGTTTGTTGTTTCCATCCAGATTTCTGTCAATAACATGTAAATTGCAATTGTACACCTTAGCCAAACACAAACCTGCAGCAGCGATTTCCTTGACTTCGATATCCATCACGGCACAGGAAAAGTGAGCAATTGTCAGCGTGGCATGGTGCCCTTGGTGACCAACTGCCCTGTCATGGCACATAATGCAAAGAGGCCGTTGGGTAATACCTTGGTTGTCATCAGCCTTTGTTTTATTTGAAAATAACATATTTTTTAAACTCTATTTACTTATTGTACAACCCTGACCTGACTGGTATTTCTTCTTATAATCTAGAACCCCCTTTCTAAGGAACTCTCCTTGGTACTATCCAGTTAAAAGTTTTTACTTCTTCAACCGCAGGCATCTTATCACTCCCATCTGTTCTAAGCTATATTTGCAAAGCATTCTGTTTGAAAACAGGTGGCAGAAATGGACAGTTAAGCGAATCAAAGAAAATAGGGCCTAGTCAATATACAAAGAAAGCACTGAACCTCCATTACAGTTGAATTACATCCTTCCGGAGCCAGTGAATGACCGTATACAGAACAAGACATAAACGGTTTCAGATCTTACTTCGACCAACAAAATACTCTTTCGTATTTGTACCTACGGATCGGAAGTTTGGATCTAAACTGAACATTCAAATTCCTTCCCTAAGTAATCTCTCTAATTTCAAAATTCTATAATCTTAATCTCTAATGCTTGATACGTCTCAAATAAAAACATCCGCATTGACCTCCACATTTCATTCGTACACGACCTTGTGAAAACTCGTTAAATTCCAAAATATTCCGCACATCTAAATCATCTCGTCCAACAACTTTCTTCACTAACCATACCTGGAATCTTTTACATCGCAATGACCTAGGGATCTGATTCAGAGGGGTGTGCATCATTATAGAGTTTCTTCTGTCATTACCCAATACCAAAATACTGCAACAAGGGTTGCAGGTCTAAAGGATTCTAGAAGGGCCGGATAGTCTTGTTGATAAACACAGATAGCCCCAAACATAAGCACGTACATGAAATTTGAATAAGAATCACACATTGAATATAAAAATAATTTTATTCCTTTTTACGTTGAAGAATGTAAATTGTTATTTCGAACTGACGAACACTCGTCCATCCGGATAATTCCTTGATCAAAAGTTTTTTAAATGAAAAGTCCTACGTGCTCTATTCTTCGAATTCGCAGAAGTATTTAAAAATATGTATATCAATTAATATACCTTTTTAAATTTTTCGTAACGTGGTACTTGATTTGAACTTTAAGTTTTCTTATTATTAATGCCATTTTTCTTCACCAGGATTGTTAAAAGTAAATTTATTTCTACTATTAATTAAGGTTTTTAGCTGAGATAAAAATGTCAGTGTCACGAGCGGGATTCGAACCCACGATCTTCGGCTAGATACGCCTGCTCTACCACTTGAGCTATCGTGACTTCGATCCACTCGGACACTAACTTCCCAGCTCAACCCCACCTTTGAGTTTCCCTCCTTTTTGCCATTTTTCAAATGTCGTGTAATCTATTTGATTCTCGGCGACAAATGAATGGCCACAGAGAGCTTTAGTGAAGTATACTTCATTTTAATTCATTAAATTCACTAATTTCATGGTCCGCTTGACGAATTAATATATTACAATTGATTAAGGCTTTAAGTTGAGATAAAAAAGTCAATGGCACGAGCGGGATTCGAACCCACGACCTTCGGCTTGATACGCCGCTGCTCTACCACTTGAGCTATCGTGATCTCGACCCACTTGAACACTAACTTCCCATCTCAATCCCCCTCAACGGCGTATCTAGCCGAAGATCGTGGGTTCGATTCCCGCTCGTGCCATTGAATTTTTATCTCAACTAAAAACCTTAATTAATTGTAATATATTAATTGATCAAGCGGACCATGAAATTAGTGAATTTATTTCTACTGCTAAAATATGAAATAAGGGGAAAATAAAAAAAAAAGCATTAGCGTTATAGACAGCTTCTTGGGATAAAAATAATTGTGTGTTATAAATTAGACTGTAGTGTTTTACCCCTTCAATTAGGTTTTTGGAGGACAACAGCCATGGATGTTTCTATGGCATTCCGATTGCCAGCCGATGCCAAGGACGTAGCTGAATTTATATGTATATTTTTTGCCATGCTGGGAGCAGTCAGTCACATATTGAGATATATCGATGGGGTTTCCAGATGGTGACAAATACGATTTACGAGATACCATAAAGTACGGTAATGTATAGTAAGTCGTAATTGGTTACAAATATAAAGTTAATATCGGTGTTTATACCAGACAAAACCCCACCAAATATATTTTTACGAAATGTATTAAATTAAGAAAAATACCAGTTTTCATTAAAAAGAATGAAGAAAGAAAATTTTTAATGTTATGTGTGGTGATTAGTGACCGTTAATCGATATTTATTTAGAAATCGTGAGATGCGGTTTGGTGTGATATAGGTTCCAGAAAAACATTTTCTTTATCGTGCCAATGTTTCGATCTTTATTGAGATCATCTTCAGGGCCTGGGATTTACAAACATTGTTTACATATTACAATAACATTTTGGATGTGGAAAAGTGAATTTTGAATTGTATAAAAAATAAAATATTTTTCTGAAACCTACATCACATCAGACCGCATCTCACGATTTCTAAATAAATAAGTTTAATGTTATATTTTCTTACTACCTATATGCTATTAAAATAATTACGACACATGATTAAAACAATAAAAATGATACAAAAATGTACAAAGTGTGGCCTTTCCTCGAGTTTGAAAGAGTTCTACAACACAGCAATGACAACAGCAAGAAAGTAATCGAATATCTGAAGCGAATAAATGCATATGGTCGCCTTTAATGCTTCTCCACGCGAGGTCTCGTTTCTTCCTGAAGTGAGGGTATTTATTAGCGAGAATGTGTGAGTGTATGGTGGGTAGTGGTTGGAATATCGAGTATACCACAGACCCACCAAACTAGGATAGATGTCTGTGTGTGTTTTGGGTAGAATGAATGTATTTATTAGCGCGAAAGTGAGTGTGTATCGGTGGGTTGTGCAGGAATATCGACTACTCCACAGACCCACCGATTTAGGTTAGTATTAGGCTATAATATCTTTTAGAGTGAATGGGCGGAGGCACTGTTGCAATATTAAATACGCCATTGGCTCCGCATTTTTTAACTTGTAAATACAGAATGATTGGTTACTGTTTGAGAGAATGTATTTATTAGTGCGATAGTAGTGTACGCATGGGTGGGTCTATGATGGAATATCAAGTACCCCATAAACCCACCATCCTAGGTTAATATTTTAGATTAATTTGTAATTTTTTGGAATGAACAAGCGGACCTAGACTTGTGATAAGGTCATATGCCAAGTGCGCGCGTTAAAGAACCTCATTGTCCTTATGACATTCAGACCCTCAGTGAGTCATATGCCTGGGTTTTAGAGCAGTGCGAGGCCAAGCATTCTGCTATTCCATTTATTTACTCCCATCTGTGTATATGTGAATAGTCTATTCGTCCGTTTTTTTGCTTTCGATTTCTCTGTAAAAGATTGGGTGAAACCAATTCCAGAAGTCTATTCTGAGATCCAAGTTAATATCATCATTAATGTACCCATGTGTTATTATGTCTACTTGCGATATTTCTTTGATTTTTAAGTCTATGGGCTTTTCTCCATGCAACATCGTCAAACAAAATCGTCCTGAATCCGCGAATTAGGAAACTTAGCATATGAGCACGTCTTAATTAGCAAAGTTCTTATTCTTCTGGAGATATGCTTGTCATATTAGCGCCCCACCGCGTAGTTAGCATTGTGAGTACAAAGAAAAAAATATAATTGCCAAACGATTGAATATAAAAAATATTTATTGCACTGTATAAATTCACTTTTCCACATCCTAAATGTATTTGCTAAATGTAAACAATGTTTGTAAATCCCAGGCCCTGAAATCGAAACGTTGGCACGATAAAGAAAATGTTTTTTCTGAAACTTATATCACACCAGACCGCATCTCACGATTTCTGAATAATTATCGATTAACGGTCACTAATCACCACACATAATTGCCGAATGTTCCACTTTCCTTATAAACCATTATTTACTCGGACGTTGTTTTTTCATTTTTCCAGAAAGTTTTCTACCATGAAAAAGGGCTCACAAAGGCCGGAAACCTCGGCTGAATTAAAATTTTCTGAGCATTGAAACGGCCACAATATGCATAAAAAATAATAAATCAAACAAAATTATAATATCGAAGGCTTATATTCATTATATAGAGAAAATTGATAAAAATCAGATTTTTCATAACATAGTGATGTTTCCATCATACATCGGGCATTTCTGATGATGATGATCAAATCGATCTGTCAGTTTCATGTGATCAATTCATAAGGAAAATTACGATCACCTTTTCTCCAGTTTTTCTTATTCCGCGATAGAAAATCGAATCGCGAGGAGAAGTGGCTCGTGTCGGTGAACAACTCACGAAGTGAAACGGTAGATCCTTTAAAATGATAACTTAGGGAAATGGATTTTCCGAATCGGGCTGCCGGCGGCCCTGGGATACGCATTCGGGAAATGAAAGCTGTCACATGATCCCGCGGGAAACCCGGGACCGACTTAGTAATTTTCAATTTCCCTGAAACACCGCCCTTGTCCCATTATACATTGTTCATATCTCACCCTCAGGGGCCTAAAAAATAAATAACAAATCTCACGCACGCAAATATAACCGAGAAGCGGACGTCCCTTGCGGGGAGAAGAAACTCACCATTGTTAATTTATATACATTTTTTTTTTCAAATTGGGAAGGTGGGAGGTATTCTCAAACAGCATGCCGGGTCTCTGCGTGTTTTCCTTCCTTTTCTGGTCTTTTACGTGGATTTTGTTTTAAACTGCAGCCATGAGAACGTTTCAGACTGGTTATTGACTTTCGGCTTTTTTATGCTAGCGCTAGCCTCTCGTTTTTACTTAACATTGTCTAATACATAATAGACATAAAACATACAATATACAGGGTGTCCTTTTTGCATGACCCGGCTGAATTTCTCTTAAACCAATGACGCTATAAAAAAAAGTTTAATATTTTTTATTATAGTTTCAAACGTTTACCTTTTTTTGGTTAAAAATTGTTCACAGACCTCAGGCCCAGTTCAGATTCAATCAAATAAAATGGTGTCAAAAAATAACAATGTAATGGCCAAAAGTTTGAAAAACGCATTTCGTTTGTTTCGTTGTAAATTCCAATAATTTGCTTCTTCACTTAAGTAAACATTAATTGCCTTTATTGTTTATATTCTGTCATTGTTTTTCAAGCAATATGAGAGGAAAATTTAATTCCTGGAATTAAATAAACATTCAGTATTCCATTCAATATGAACAGAAGAGCACAATTTTCCGATCATGTACGACTGTATAGATAGCGGTGGTAGCGCGTCGTGCAGTCGAGTTGTACCCCTAGAAATTTCCTGATCGACCCGAAGTAAACCACAAAACCACATTCGTGTTGTTCGCAATACGAGATACGGATCAGTTTCTGTTCCATCGCCAAGAAACCGACAGAGTAATTTCGACCAGGAGCTTATTTTACTGTATGTTCGCGAAAATCCGAATTCCTCTCTCCGAAATGTTGGAAGTGTTTTAAGTTTGTCAAAAAATATAATTACAGATGTACTCCGAGACGTACAAGTTTTGGCCATAATCGCACTCCAGGGACTTCGGGAATGTGATTATGGCAGGCTGAAGAAGATTTGGGAGGCTGAAGAAAGCGTTTTTCCGTACATCCTATGGACTGGTGAATCCAATCATAATACCTCAAATTGCACCTTGAAATTTTCAAACGTGGGTAGAGGAACAACCGAAAATTTTGTAATCATGTCATCATCAGATGGTTCACACTATCAACGTTGGTGTCTATTTCTCGGAAATATATTAATTGGGTCTTATTTCTTCGAAAATAATTTAAATTATGTTCAGTTTCTCAATTTTTTTGAGGGACGTCCGATCTGTTGGCTTCCTTGGTCACCCGATTTAGATGTAGATGTAGATGTAATTTTTCCAGGGTATGGTATACTGCGCCCTTTAAGAGCTATTGTATCCCCCGTTCTCTGCCTAAAGCACATCGGTGAATCCTATTTCATCAAGAAACTTGATTAATAGGCCCGGTTTTAGTGGTTGAAGCTCTTCTACGGTCACATTATACATCCCAAAACATTTCCTCCTTCGGGCTAATGTAGCTCCGCAGTTTGTTAGTAAATGTGTTGGTGTCTCTTCTGCCTCCTTGCAGAATCTACATGTGCCATCTTGGATTGTTCCAATTTTCTTTAGGTGGCCATTTAATCTACAGTGTCCTGTTAGGAATCGCAGTCTGTTCCTGCTTCCTTTGACACATTCTGTGATTTCTTTCTTACCAAAATTGGTTAGAAGATTCTTGGATTGTTTATGTCCAATGAGTGAATTCCATTGTTCCTTCATTTTCTTTTTTTCCTTCTGTCTGAGATATTCGTTAATAGTGTGGATTCCTATGCCACAGAAGGGTTCGTGTCCTATCAGCGGTGTGGCAGCCCCTTTCCTTGCAAGGGTGTCCGCTTTCTCATTGCCTTCTACTCCCATGTGTCCTGGGATCCAGTAAAGGCTGACTTTATTCTGCATACCTAGTGTGTTTAATTTGTTTTTGCAGTTCAGCACCATCCTTGAACTAATGATGCTTGAGCTTAGTGCTTTGATGGCTGCTTGACTATCTGACATGATAGCTATATTTTTGTTTTTGTATCCTTTACTTAGATTGAATTGGATACATCTTTCAATTGCGTGAATCTCAGCTTGGAAGATACTGGTGTGTTTTCCCATGGGTTTTGAGTATTTGGTTCCGGGTCCAAATACTCCTGCTCCCGTACCGTCTTGTGTTCTAGATCCATCTGTGTACCAGTGGATGGTGCCATTTTTAAAGGAGTTATTTCCCTTTCTTTCCCATTCCTTTTTGGTGCCCAGATGTATTCGGAATTTTTGGTTAAATTCAAACATATTGTTCATGTCGTCCATTGGAGCCATGAGTGATGGATGGTCTTTCCATAGTTTGTTTCTGTCTCTCCATTTTAGTTTTATTCCTATTGGAGGTTTCTCTCTGATAAAGTTGATTATGGTTTTCTGGGCTGTCCTTTCTACCATGTGATGTAGGGGGATTAGTCCTAATATCTGTTCTATGCTAATTGTAGGACATGTTCTCATTGCTCCTATTATGCAGATGCATGGTTTCTGTATTTTTGTGAGTTCTTTCCTTTTGGTTATTTGTTCTGCTTTATCAGCCCAGGCTATAGCTCCGTATGTAAGTAAAGGTCTTACTATCATGGTGTACATCCATAACAGGGTTTCTGGCCTGCATCCCCAGTTTCTCCCTGCTATTCTTCTGCACACCATCAAAGCTCTTGTCGCCTTTGTGATGATGGAACTGATGTGTTTCTTAAATGTTAGCGTTTTATCTAGTGTGATGCCCAGATATTTGAATTCAATTTTGATTTTTATCACAGTGTTATTGAGTGTTCTCTCATGTGATCTAGTTTCCTTTTCCGTGTAAAAGTGACTATACTTGTTCACCCGATTTAACCCCACTTGACTATTTTCTGTAGGGCTATTTAAAAAACAGTGTCTGCCCCAATCATAACCCAGCGACATCAGTTTGAAGAACTGCGGCAAAGGATAGAAAATTCTTGTCAATCCATCTCCCATGACTATCACTCTGAGCACCGGTGAAGAGTGGTTAAAAAGAGAAAATCTTTGCTTTTTCCAAGATAGGAAGTTTGAACATGAAATGTGAATAATAAATATCAAACCAAATTACGGCTTTTTTAACCTTTAAAAATTTGAAATTAGACTAAAAACATTAAACACGTATTGTTTGATATCGTCATTGGTTCAAGAGAAATTCAGCCGGGCCATCTAAAAAAACACCAAACACCTTGTATATTATATATATATATATATATACCTGATAAAAATATTAATTCTGGCCACATTCACTCCTTAGAGACTACAGCATTCGATATTCCTCGAACCTGGGTAAATGTCCATTTCCCTTCACGCTAATAAATTACACTCATTACATCCATCCATTACATTAACAAAAAACGACCTATTTAACTATTGAAATTGTTGATTTAATCTGGTTTTACGTTAATTAAATAAGAAAACTGAAAAAAACATGTCGTAATTTCTACTTAACCAACGACATATACTTCGAGACCTCGTAGTCGATGTCGTCGGGGGTTTTCGTCATTGTGTAATATTAATATGAGGAATGGGATGCTGTAAGTTAAAAAAAACTTGTAATTAATATATTAATGTAATGTTGTAATATTTATTCAGACCTGATGATGGTCTTATAAAGGCCGAAAGCTTGTCAAGTGATCACAGAGTCTACTTCTTTTACTACCTGACCAGATACCAGATCCCAAACACATTAATCATCGTGGTCAATTTCTTCTTCATCAACATTAAATTAACATAAACTTAACACACGAAATAAAGAAATCCGGTCATATTTTCTCTCCCGGAGTTATCGATATTCCTCTGGGCGGGGTTGAACCAACTCCATTCTCGCTAATAAATTACGTTCATTCTCCAAACCTCATACTCACCCCGGAGTAGTCGATATTCCTCGGGGCGTGATTAAATTTTTTAATTACTAAAACTCTTTAATATACTGTTCAATTAAAAAGACACCATTATAAATAATTATTTATTTAGAAATCGTGAGATGCGGTCTGGTGTGACGTAGGTTTCAGAAAAACATTTTCTTTATCGTGCCAACGTTTCGATCTTTATTGAGCCCTGAAGATGATCTCAATAAAGATCGAAACGTTGGCACGATAAAGAAGATGTTTTTCTGAAACCTACATCACACCAGACCGCATCTCCCGATTTCTAAATAAATATCGATTAACGGTCACTAATCACCACACATTATAAATAATCTATTAGGTTTTGGTCCGATTGACCAAATAAATTCTTTTCAATTAATTAATCTTTAATTAAGGTTGTAGTTGAGATTAAAAAGACAGCGTCACGAGCGGGATTCGAACACACGACCTTCGGCTAAATACGCCGCTGCTCTACCACTTGTGCTATCGTGGCAGTTGGTGTACGAGAGGATCGAAGTCCCGTCAGATCCGGATCTGGAACATCCGCTTGACGACTAGTTTGCACAGATTTTTTTGAAATATGGCAAAAAGGAGGGAAAATTCAAAAGTTGGGGTCGTGATAGGAGGTTGGTGTCCGAGTGGATGGAAGTCACGACAGCTTAAGTGGTAGAGTCGTGAGTTCGAATCCCGCTCGTGACACTGACTTTTTCATCTCGACTAAAAACCTTAATTAATTGAAAGATATTAATTGGTCAAGCGGACCACGAAACTAGTGAATTATAAATAATAATTGGTTTAATAACTTATTAATTAATGTTTCAAATTTTCTACTAACGGATTTATTTATGTAATTATTTATTTATTTTAACGCAAAGTATGTTTGAGTAGTATCCGGATGGCTAGAGTTCGATTCCTGCTGGTGATTTTATTCTGTTTAAAAGATAATAAATCTTTTAAATTAATTACTTTGGTTTATGTAAAACATTTATAAATAGTTTTCCTAAAAATATTGTTCATGAAGAAATTTTATGATCGACTAAATGTGTGTCGGCACAGACTCCCAGGCGGATCGTAAAATTGATCCAATATCCAAATGAATCATTAGTTTAATTGCAAACCGAAATCTAATACTCGGCGTTTGATTGCTTCCGCGTGCATGGATGGAGGGCCAATTTGTAATAACACCTAGTAATTAGTCGGGAGACCCGACTGTACACAAACGGGTAAACACCTTCCTTAATAGCATCTCCTTGTATCAATGGAACGCCAGTTAATTTCATAAGCTGTCATGACGATAATCAATTCTATAGACGGAACCTCCGCCGATCATTTTATTCAATGATTTCAACACAATTACCGGACAGTTTCTTACTGCCTTGTTTAGAATCTTCGAGCAAATGATTCCACTTTCAGAGATAAATATTGTGATATCAATCTTTCATTTTTTTTCAAAACCTTGCGTCTGAAAGTGCTGACCTTCTTTAATTGTGAAAAAAAGGACTGGATTCACTTAGCGGCGATGTAAAATAATGACCGAATGACCTTTGAGCCGCGAGTGTGAAGCCATCCCGGCATCTCCTGGTACATTTCTGGAAATCGGACGAGTCTACTTTTACTTTTTCAAGACCGAAAGCGGATAGTTTCGATAGGTTCGTCGACTGAAGGCCTCGTAGCAGCATTCTGTAAGAAGTCACCGTTTCATGGTAACACAGTGCTGCTATTTCCTGACCACTTCCGCCATGATATATTTTTATTGTTTATAATATAACGAATGTATTACTCATTTTCATTTCAAGGACTATGGTAGATCTTTGTTTTTAATTGTTTTTATTCCAAAGGTTGTTTCTTTTTAAACAACTTTAGATTACTTTTTTTGAAGAGGAATTTCAACTAGTTTTTAAATTATACATGATGATTTGTTACACGTACGAGAAACTTCGTAAAAACTCAATACCTCAAACGCAACAAAAAAGTTCGTATGATCCGTAGCCCGATTATCAACCCTTTATGTTTTGTTTTTTCCACTCTCTTCGCTTTAGTCATAAATGTATTCTATTCCAATTCTATTCGTGAACTATTAATTGCTCAGGAATTGAGAAAAAGCATTGGAAAGTGCATTTTTTCTTACGGTGCCACGCTTTTAGAACTTTCAATTTAATTTTTGGTAAATCTGCTAAATTAATTTAAAAAAGAAACGAAATTTACATCCACATTGGAAAAATTCACGGTAAAGCATGGCAAGTTTCAAAACTTCTTTGATTAATAAACATTCTAGCTGTATACACTTTTATTAAAAAATTATATAGAACAAAATTGATGCAATTTTATGAGGCAAAAGTGGTGATAGTGGGAAATACGAGACTGGGGTTAATCTAATAATTCTTTTCTGCTAGCCAAAATTGATTTCCCAATTTTAATAAATAGTATAAAAAGAAAGAAAAATAAAGCAAAAAAATAAAAAGAGACAAAAAACATAGCGAACAATGAAAGCAGAAAAATTGCATAAAATATCTACACTAAATACAGCCAAAAGAAAAAAAAGAACCACAATATAAAACTTTTAAAACGCAACTTAACCTAATAAAAAGTTCAAAAAGAAAGAAACATGAAACCAAACAAATAAAAAAGACACACATAGGGAACAATAAAAAAAATTGCATAAATATCTACACTAAATACAGACAAAAGAAAAAAATGAACAATAATACAGAACATTTAAAGGGCAACTATAACCTAATAAAAAGTACAAAAAGAAAGAAAAGTGAAACACTCCAAATGAAAACGCACAAAAACATAGGGAACAAACAAACAAGAAAAATTGTATAAAATATCTACACAAAATACAGACAAAATAAAGAAATAATAGCAATACGAACTTGTAAAACACAACTTTAACCTAATAACAATAGACAAAAAATGAAATAAAAACATAGTGGAAAACCAAAGCAGAAAAATTATATAAGATATCTTTCTACTAAACGTAGAAAATAGACAAAAAATTTCAACAATTCACCAGTTGTAGAATCCAACTTTAACCTTAACAAAAGGCAAAAGAATGAAAAATTAAAAAAAAAAACCATTGGGATAAAAAACTTAGCTACCAATCAATGCAGAAAACCTGCATAAAATATCTACATTTAACACAGACAAAAGAGAAAAAGGAATAACAATATAAAACTTGTAAAACGCAACTTTAACTTAATAAAAAGTACAAAAAGAAAGAAAAATGAAAGATACCAAATGAAAACACACAAAAAACAGGGAACAAACAAAAATGAAAAATTGCATAAATATCTACACTAAACACAGACAAAAAATAACAACAATACGGAACTTATAAAACGCAACTATAGCCTAATAAAAAGTGCAAAAAGAAAAAAGAAAACAAAACAATTAAAAAACACCAAAAAAAACATAGGGAACAACAAAATGAGAATAATTGCATAAAATATCTACCCAAATACAGACAATATAAATAAATAATAACAATACGAACTTGTAAAACCCAACTTTAACCTAATAAAAATAGACAAAATAATGAAACAAAAACATAGTGGAAAACCAAAGCAGAAAAATTATATAAGATATTTTTCTACTAAACGTAGAAAATAGACAAAAAATGTCAACAATTCACCAGTTGTAGAATCCAACTTTAACCTAAAAAAAATGTAAAAGAAAGAAAAATTAAAAAACGGGATAAAAAACTTAGCAAACAACCAATGCAGAAAAACTGCATAAAATATCTATATTAAACACAGGGGAAAAAAAAAGAACAACAATACAAAACTTGTAAATCGCAACTTTAACTTAATAAAAAGTACAAAAAGAAAGAAAAATGCAAGAAACCAAATGAAAACACACAAAAACATAGGGAACAAACAAAAAAGAAAAATTGCATAAATATCTACACTAAAAACAGACAAAAGAAAAAAAAGAACAACAATGCAGAACTTATAAAATGCAACTATAACCTAAGTGCAAAAAGAAAAAAATGAAACAAAACAATTAAAAAAGACACAAAAAGCATAGGGAACAACAAAATAAGAAAAATTGCATAAAATATCTACCCAAACACAGACAAAATAAAGAAATAATAACAATACGAACTTGTAAAACACAACTTTAACCTAATAAAAATAGACAAAAAAATGAAACAAAAACATAATGGAAAACCAAAGCAGAAAAATTGTATAAGATATCTTTCTACTAAACGTAGAAAATAGACAAAATATGTCAACAATACAGCAGTTGTAGAATATAACTCTAACCTTAAAAAAAGGCAAAAGAAAGAAAAATGAAAAAAAAACCATTGGGATAAAAAAACAGACAAAAGAAAGAAAGGAATAACAATATAAAACTTGTAAAACGCAACTTTAACGTAATAAAAAGTACAAAAAGAAAGAAAAGTGAACCAACCCAAATAAAACAGACACAAAAAACATAGAGAACAACCAAAAAAGAAAAATTGCATAAAATATCTACACTAAATACAGACAAAAGAAAGAATAACAATACGAACTTGTAAAACCCAACTTTAACCTGATAAAAAAAATTGGGATAAAAAAGTTTAGCAAACAACCAATTCAGCGAAACCTGCATAAAATATCTACATTAAAAACAGACAAAAAAACCAAAAGAAAAGTTGAAAACCTAACTCCAACGAAATGAAAAGCACACAAAAAATACAATGTAATTCGGTTGTTTGTCATTTTTTATGTGTTTTGTTTGATATTTTCTTTTTTTTAATGCTTTTTTATTGGGGTGTTGTTGTTTAGTGTAGTTATTTTATACAATTTTCTGCTTTGGTCGTTCGCTATGTTTATTGTCACCTTTCTACATGCTTTGTTTCATTCTTTCGTTTTGAGTTTTTTATTCCAAATTTTAAATTTAGCAGTTTTTGAACGATTTAGTTTTTGTTTTGGCCAAAAATTAAATCGAAAGTTTCAGAAGGGACTTCAGACCACCTACCTTTACCGAAATACAGGCCTATTATTGGGAGGTATTTGGACCGTTCTGTCAAACTATATTGCCTTCTTTTTAGATATCCTTCCCATTCACCCTATTTGTGATTACAGTGGGGTTGACAAACCACATTATTATTTTCCATAATAATAATTAGCCAGAGTGAATAGAAGAACAGAAGGTGTAATTAAAATAATGACATAATTTGATTGTCAGATACCACCATTGTATTCAAGAGAAACAAGACCTTTTTCCTGTTCCTTATATAACTTACCCTAGAAAATAAAATTTAATGTTCTTTACTACCCAAAAGTTTAGAATTTGATTGAATATTAAAGAATATAAAAGAATAGAACGAGCGTCAAAAATATTCGTGCGGAACGAGTCTTCAACAAAAAAAATGTGAACGTTAACTTGTCTTTTAAGAATGTTGTGTAAAAGAATTAAACTCAAATAAACCATAAATACATATGTAATACGATATGTTGTCTTCAACTTTTGAAAATGTATTGCCTGATGGTAATTTCTCTGACAAAAACCGCTTTGATAACATATTTTCGTATTATAAACGTCGTGATAAAAATCTAAACTTTAATAATTTCAAAACACGCAAGGATTTTTGAAATTGATAAACCACGGTAAACGTTCGTGTCACGTTTTATACGAAACGTTTTGAAACCGTGTAAAACGTTTAAAAAAGGGAAATTTTCTGAAGAACTGGAAAATTAAATGCGTATTGGTGTGAAACAACGTCGTCATCGCTGAGGAAATTTAATGATATCGTAATTTACCCCAGAATTCGTGGTATAAAAGAATCGAGACGGGAAAACATTCCAGAATTTTCCGATTCGATTTTCCCAACTCTTACAAATCCTCTGCAACTTTTCCAGATTCCCCTTTAATCAGATGTAATATGAAAGTTGATATTGTACTTGGCAATTATTCGATTCAAAAGGAATTCCTCCGAAGACGGTCTCAGCATATTTATCTCCGGGTTGAGTTTAATCCGTCCGGGAAACGAAACTTTCTGCGGATGGGAAAAATTAGAGATGCGTGGCATTTCGTTTCCGTCCGAACCTCATGACATTTGCGCTGTAATCCTTTTTAAAAAGATAGTTCCTACTCACGGTAAGTTGTTTTGGAACGATCCGGATTTCGAGCCCTTTAGCTCATCATCAGGTTGAAGGACTTGTACAACCTGATGATGAGCTAAAGGGCTCGAAATCCGGATCGTTGCAAAACAACTTACTGTGAGTAGGGACTATCTTTTTTCAAAGGATTGTGCTTATTCTGTTCAGTTGATGGAGTACTCATATTCTTCCATCGACCAGCTCACAAGCGACTATTCTTCAAGTCACGCACCGAGCTCGAGGCTCGAGGGGCGATGGAAATACCATCTCACCATAAGGCCCTCCCCAATCACACTAATAAATACACTCACTTATATACAACACAGAATCACAAAACACATATTTGAAGGCTCTATATCATAAAAAAATTCCCAATTCGCTTAAAAAACCGGAACAGGGGACCCTGAACTACTCGCTACCGTCGGACATCAAACGCTATTAATTAAATTTATTGGGTAAACGTCGTTTTATTTTCATCACGTTCACGTGTCTTGTACAGTCAAAAAGTTATAAAATTAATAAGTTTCACCATTTTGGATGACCAGGTGATCATCTATTTTCTCTTCCTCATCATAATCCAAAGACTTAATAAACGTATTAACAGTTTTAAAAGTCAAAGTCTATGGTATTTGAGAAGAAATGTGATGTGACGATGATAATAGCACTTCTCCAAAACTGGAATCATCTTATTTACAAACGCAATCATCAAGGCAGATGGAGATTTAATTTAATTCACGATGTTTTTTGAGCATCACACATTAGTTTCTTTAATGTTTTTTATATGAACTTTTCTTTAATGCATTGGACGTTCCCTATTGAATCGATAACAACCACCATACATCTGTTTGGGAGATGGAGTACTCGATATTCCTCCATCTACCTGTTCCTTATAATAAACTAATCTAAATTGGGGTCGATGGGTCTTTTTATAAAATTTTCGCCACGGCCCAAGTCAGACACACAACCTGAGAGTCGATGGAGAAGCTACTTCGCCATCTGCCCCTCCCCATTCACACTCATAAATACATTCACTCACACAAGACACAGAAACACAAAACACAACTTAACTAGGCACTCTCAACACGTCACGCAAGAATGGCACAATTACACAGAAGACAAATACTTTGAGCCCTGAAGATGATCTCAATAAAGATCGAAACATTGGCACGGTAAAGGAAATGTTTTTCTGAAACCTACATAACACCAGACCGCATCTCACGATTTCTGAATAATCACGTAACTTAACTTCTACACAATAAAAAATTCCCAATTCCCTTAAAAAGCGGACTAGGGGACACTGAAACTCACTGCTGGGTTCGAGAACCCCTTTTAAATCTGGCGGCATGATGCAACCTGTAAGGAGCCAAGACATGACCGCTTCAATTAAGTGGGACAAGAGTAACCTATCTCTGCATGGGAGCACCTGCGCGAGGATTTGCCCAAGAATCAACCGCGTATGACCTATTAGTAAACTTATGCTGAAACAACCCTCACCAAAATTGGCAAAAACACTGCTGCAATTGGAGAGGGCAAAACTCAGAGGAGTGGTGGGACTACTAACCGGTCACTGGTATCTGAGAAAACATCTACACAACATGGGTATATACAGCGATGACCCCATTTGCAGATTATGTAATGAGGAGGAGGAAACAGCCACTCATATCATCTTCGAATGCGAAGCAACAGCTCAATGGAGGTTTAACCTAGCGTACGAAAAAGACACAGGGAACCAAATTGCAGCAATAACAGTCAATGACTTGATGCTTCTGAGAAGAAGGATTGAGTCTATTGACTAAACTAGGGAACTGGGAAGGCACAATAAGCCAGAAGGCTGCAGTGGCCGGAGAGTGCAAACCCCGCTTCCTAGTATCCTTTTCTACCATACCATACCATACCAGACCTATTAATCTGGTAAGGACTATTCCTTGTTTCCGGTTGAGGCTCTCGGGAGGCCATCTGCAGTTGCCTTAACATCTTAACACGCAAGAGCCTGTCGGACGATCCTTCAACCTGATGATGAGCTAAAGGGCTCGAAATTCGGATCGTTGCAAAACAACTTACTATGAGTAGGAACTATCTTTTTAAAAAGGATTGAATACCACACACACTCCATCATTTCATTTCTATTTGCTCTTTAACGTCGTCAACTTAGTTTTCGCGTGCTTACTGCTGGAGGAGGTCGAACTTAAGACGTTTCTCGGAAATCCCTTCTTCGCAACTATTATATTGTTTTATTTGTTTTATTCTTTAATAATCGCTCAAATAATGACGAAGCCGGGCACGTAACGGCGTTTTCCACGCTCCGACGGACTTTAATCGGACGTTATGATCTGATCAGATTATGCAAACCGAAACACAAAAGCTTCGTTGTAACGTTATAAAAGGGAACACGGAACGTCTCTCGGCCTGAGTGGCGAGATGCGAGATAAAAAAAAATCAATGCGAAATGCACATATATACAAGTGAATACGGATCTAGGATATTTTATAGGTTAAAAGCGCCCTTAAAGGGAGAATATTTCTCAATTTACATATATTTATTAGAATAATACATTGAAGACATGTTGTTCGATTTGAATACATGTATTATTCAGAAAGGTTTTGAATAAATAGCCGTCCCGTGGGTAGAATCAAAGGGAAGACTGCTTCGATGTCGCCCGGGTCTTTTCGGCTGTGGAGGCGGTCGTCGCGAATCCAGTCAGAAGTAAAAGAAGCCGTGCGGTGGAAGTCGAGAGAAAATTTATGTCGTGATACATCTGTTCTCGATTTACGATCCGAGATTATTCCCCCTTCTAGGATCAGCCTCCGACATCATCCTCGCTCTCCCTGGGGAAGGACAATAAAACCGATCTCCTATTTGTAAAGGAATCGTTCCGAAGGACACATTTCCACTTCCTGATGAAACTTCTAACCGTCCGGACTCGGAAAAGCGTACATTAATAAATTTTACAGTGTAAAAGTGCATCTGCTGACAATCAAACAATTGAATAAAAACATTCAAAACGCATGAGTTTTCCATAAAGGATCTCTCTGTTTGCTTCCCACATTTTTTCGCCAGAAATTGTATAGAATAAGAGACAAAGATGTTATGTAATCAGTTATGAAATAGAAATTTGGGCTTTAGATAAAACGGTGAAGGAATCGCAAAGAATTATAACTGAATTTACTAAATACTTTTTAAATCTTCCGAAAGCGGCTGCAAATTCATGGGTACTATGTAAAACTGGATATCGCCCGTTACAAGTAGATATATTACCTAGAATATTTAAATCACTATTGGAATTGAAAAATGAAAAAAAAAAGAATATTACTTAGATCTTTTTTGAGTCTCAGACTGAAAGCTGTAAATCAGAATTTTTTGATAAGTAAAGTGATAAAATAAATTTTTAGAATTGGGCAAGGTTGGACTCTGAACTGCCAATATTTACAGCAGAATGTATAAGTATATGCATATATAAGCAAGGAATATTTGAGGAAATGAAAAGACAATATTATTCCACTTAAGTTTTAGTAATTACTTCTTTCAATTAATTATTCTTTCTATGTAAGGTCTTGTTGAGATAAAAAAAGACAGTGTCACGAGTGGAATTCGAACCTACGACCTTCGGCTAAATACGCCGCTGCTCTGTCACCTGAACTATCGTGGTAGTTGGTGTACGAGAGGATCGAAGTCTCGATAGATCTGAAATATCCGCTTGACGACTAGTTTGTACAGAAGAAGTTTATTGTCCTGGCCAATGTCTTCAGCTATTTCACCGGTTTTAGGATCTACCGGGATTTTGCCTGATGTAATCATCATGTTGCTCAGATCAACACGTAAGTTGATCATTTATCAATAAACGAAATAGTACTCATATGAGTACTTGAGTAGTATCGATTATTTTCTGGTATTGCACGTCACTAGTTAAATAGGGACTTCAGATATTTACCAGTCAATTCTTGGATACGTATGCACTTTAAGGCCTAACCTTATCTTACACCTATTTGATAACCTTCCCTGTATACTTGAAGATTGTTTGTCGGGTTGACAATAATAAAGTTAAATCATTATTTTAAGACAATCATATTTCTGCTTTAGGCCAAAAAAAATTGCAGAGGAGTATACAAATATTATATTTTGTTACAAAACAAAATTTGACTATCAGCTCCCTATATCCAAGGTGGCGGTTTATTGAAAGAGCAGTAGGCGTGCCCATGATTGTTATTCTTGTTACGAGAGATCATCAACTCATGAATTTCTCATCTCGTTTAAAATTTGGTTTACAATAAACTTCTTGTCTTTGAGAGTATATTATAACCTAGACTAAAACCGACGTTCTTTAAAAACTATAACAATAATTCCTTAGATTTCGTGGTCCGATTGACCAAATAACCTCTTTCAATTAATTAATCTTTATGTAATGTATTGGTTGAAATGAAAATGACAGAAAAGAGTGAAAATTCGAAAGGTTGGGTTGAGATGGGAAGTTAGTGTCCGAGTGGATCGAAGTCAAGATAACTCAAGTGGCAGAGTAGCGGCGTATCTGACCGAAGGTCGTGGGTTCGAATCCCACTCGTGACACTGACTTTTTTATCTCAACCAAGACCTTACATAGAAAGAATAATTAATAGAAAATAAAATGTTCACTACAATATCTAGTATAAAGCAACCATGATACTCTAAAGATTTTATATATATAATATTTAATTAAGAATAATTTAATAAATATTATATATATATAAAGGTGTCAACCGACGGGGGTTTCTAATTTTTAGAAAAGGGTTATTTACGCCTTAAAAGTCTGGCATGTCATTCTAATCGCTAGATTTATAATTTAAATTTTTGAAAATAAATTAGTTATCTTTAGAAATCTTATCAGCTTGTCACTTGTTATGGTGTTATCTTCTAGAATTTCTAAGAGGCAATATGGCATATTACAACTTTTTTTATCGTCCTCATATGCTCTGCAGGGTGTGATGGGCACGGTACACACTACAGCTCGGGGGATCTTCCTCGGCCATGAATTGTCTCGTGTGTCCTATTCTTAAACGAGTTAGAACGGTCTCTTCATGTCTTGCGGATCATAAAGAAGATCCCATGATTTGACTTGGGGTTTAACTTCTCGCAATTTAGCATCTCTATTTCCATACCAAACGTTTCCACGCTAGCAATTTCAGTCAAGTGAGACAAGAAATCCCCATGGGGAGTAAAGACTGACCGTTTACCATGTTCTATCGCCCGTTTTAAATGTTCTGCACAAAAGGATGGGGAAAAGATATTTCTCAAATTCAACAGAGCGGACTATAAATTTTAAAATTCTCGAACTAGCCACTTCCTTAATGGACTCATCCATCGCATAGAGCTCAGAGGGATAGTACATGGGGTAAAGAGAACAAACACTGTTGTTTTCCACAGATAAAAGCTGCGTCAGACCCAGCTTGGTCCGCTTATATTTATAAATGTTGTTTCTTCAAGCGAAGGCTTAATTTTAAAAAAATGGCCACGGAGAGCATTAGTGAAGATATACGTTTTTTTTTTTTTTTTTTTGCGTTATGAACTATGCATATTAGCCATGTGACAATTCATATATGTGTGTTCAAATTTGGGTGGGGGGTTATTGTGAAAAAAGGGCCAGAGGCGACGGTGGGAATCGAACCCACGACCGCGGCGTGAGAGTCCATTATATTTCGTCCTTCCATTGATGGTCGTGGGTTCGAATCCCGCTGGTGCCATTGGCTTTTTTATCTCAACTAAAAACCTTAATTAATTGTAATATATTAATTGGTCAAGCGGGCCACGAAATTGGTGAATTTAATGATTTAAAATGAAGTTTACTTCACTAAAGCTCTCCGCGGCCATTTCATTTGTCGTCGAGAATCCGATCCGATTACACGACATTTGAAAAATGGCATAAAGGAGGGAAAATTCAAAAGGTCCGGTTGAGATGGGAAGTTGGTGTCCGAGTGGATCGAGGTCACGATAGCTCAGGTGGTAGAGCAGCGGCGTATCAAGCCGAAGATCGTGGGTTCGAATCCCCCTCTTGACACTAACTTTTTCATTTTAGCCAATATCTTACATAAAGTTTAGCAATTTTGTTAAAGATTAGCGGGAAATCCCGTGAGGTTTGGGCGCAGTGTTTCCGCCGTGCATTGGCAACATTGACTTTTTTGGCGGTAAAATCTCGGGATGTTTGTTTTATAATTGCTGAGTTATTTAATTTCTTTATGTTCATGTAGTGATCTAGAAAGGTTTATACCCTCCTGTACGGCACTTTTACTTACTTGTTCTATGATACATTATTTTTCAAAATTGATGTAAAATATGGGTGAATTTAACGTCGTGATTTGCTGAACATAATTAAAAAATTTCCTTCACATTTGTACATTAGTTTTTATTACCATATTTCAAATTTCATCGACGTATGAAGAGGGGTGACTTTCCAACAATACAATCCGTACATACAAAAGAAAACATATTAAAAACACAAAGGTTTATAACAAAGCTCAGTTCGTTGAAAAATATTCACTATGCAAAATCATTCTGCGGAAAAACAATGGCCGAATTAATATAAAATTTCAACGCGACTCTTTTCTCCAAACGTTGAAATTATAGAAATGCTTTTTTTATACGTAAGGATTCTTTTATTTGAACGAAACACAGATATAAAAGGTATTGTCTTTTTAATCGTTAATAGTCGTTGATTGCAAAAACAAACTCGAAGAAATAATCAGAAACGACGCCCTGTTTGTGAATAACAAAAATCCATAAATTATTCGTGTCGCTTGTTTAAAGAGAAAGCAATGTTACGCCTCTAATAATTGACGATTAAGAAAGTGTTTATTTTTTAATAAGAGTCGACATAAAAGAATAATAATGCTTAAAAACATAAAAAAAAATTTTATCTCTAAAAGTCACAAATAACCATTTTACGGATAAAACTTTTAAATGCTTTAGCTCTTTATCATTTTCTTAACAATGCCTTTCCCTTTTTATATCGTAGATGATTAAATTAATTTTCCGGTCGATCAGAAGGGTCATCCACAAGCCGTCTCCCCCTTTCGAATCACCAGCTTTTATCTCCTTTCTCATTCTAGATTAAATTATTTAAAATTAATGGCGCAATCCAGAACGGTCAAGGAAAGAAAAACAGAAAATAAGGAAAAAAATCCATCCGTCTCAATCTGTCAGAAGCTGTTTAATTCAAAACAGTTCGCCGGTGCTTTGAACGGGAGGGCTGATAACTTGGCGAATTATTAATTTGTTTTCGTAGGTGATTGATCGTTGAAATGTTTCTGGATATCACGTTGATACGCGTCATTTTGTTAGCATGACCTGAGAAAAAAAAGATCGTTCTGTCCCCTCAGTATCTGGTGTAATTAATTTTCCCGATAATGGAACGTTGTTGTGAGATATGCAAAGTGATGAATCTGTAGCTTGATAGTCTCCAATCATCTCGGGCTGCCTAGTCTCACCGGTTTTGCCTATCAGGCATCAAGCACGGTTAATAATTAACACACCCAAACCAGAGAGATAATGCAAACTGAGATGACTGAGTTACAGTACGTTATAAACGATAAAGAATTCTGAATGATTAGTTGACCTCTGGTAATTGAAAGAAAAAAGTCACCGATGGACAATAAAAAAAGAGAATTTCACAAATGTTATGTGGTGTGATGGAAAAGTCGATGTATCGTAGATCGAATTCACGGCGGCTCTGGAGGCTAGTACAGTTCCGAAGATAATGAGTTCGAATCCCATCCGTGACATTGACATTTTATTTCAAATCTCGTGTTCAAAAAATTATTAATTACAGATTGGAACTGAAACCGGTAAATTAGCAATATTTGACTAACCATTAACTGTGCTCAATTCGCGCTCGTGACAATAATATTTCAACTCAGCCATATTTCCCATAAAACATGAGTGGTTTATGATAATAATTTTCCAATTAATTAAGGTTTTTAGTTGAGATAAAAACGTGAGTGACACGAGCGGGATTCGAACACACGATCTTCGGCTAGATACGCCGCTGCTCTACCACTTGAGCTGTCGTGACTTCGATCCACTCGGACACTAACTTCCCTTGTCAACCCCACCTTTCGAATTTTCCGTCCTTTTTGCCATTTTTCAAATGTCGTGTAATCAATTTGATTCTCGGCGACAAATGAAATGGCCACGGAGATCTGTAGTGAAGATATACTTCATTTTAACATATTAAATTTTTTTTATCTCAAGTAAAAACGTTAATTAATTATTAACTTATTAAATTCACTAGTTTTCGTGGTCCGCTTGACCACTTAATATCTTTCAATTAATTAAGGTTTTTAGTTGAGATAAAAAGGTCAGTGTTACGAGTGGATACAAGTTACGATAGCTCAAGTGGTAAAGTAGCGGCGTATCTGGCCGAAGGTCGTGGGTTCGAATCCCGCTCGTGACACTGGCTTTTTTATCTCAACTAAAAACCTTAATTAATTTAAAGATATTAATTGGCTAAGCGGACCACGAAAACTACTGAATATGATAATAATATTTAACAAGAAAAACAATAGCTTGATCATTACCATGCCGTAAAATGGCCATGTCACTATTATTGTTATATCTTTCAATTAATTAATCTTTATGTGAGGTGTTGGTTGATACAAAAACGTCAATGTCACGAGCGGGATTCGAACCCACGACCTTCGGCTAAATACGCCGCTGCTCTACCACTTGAGCTATCGTGACCTCGATCCCCTCGGACACCAACTTCCCATCTCAACCCCACCTTTTGAATTTTCCCTCTTTTTTGCCATTTTTCAAATGTGGAGTAATCTAACTGATTCTCGGCGACAATGATTTGAACAACAGTAAATTGGTTCGAATCCCGCTCGTGACACTGACTTTTTTATCTCGACCAAAATCATAATTAAAAAATTATTATTTATTTATATTAGTTGTACGTTTTTATGTGGTAAGGTAGTGAAAAGTTGAAAAAACCTAAATTGACGAATATCTTCAAAATAGAGAACTTTCCGAAAATTTTCTCCTGGGCAGTTTTTGCTCCAAATGAAGAGTAGAATCGATTCCTTGAGTTTCGTCAGAACGAACTGGAACACCCTATAGACTACAGTATTTCGGACCACACTGTCAAACGCGGTCTTGACTTCTACGGAAAAATAGTATACCTCCTGGAGGCTAGGTAATAATGTTGAATGAGTGGTTTTACACTGTGTAAATATCATCAAATGTGGTCAACTTTAGAACTGTTATTTTAGTGTGGGATTTTTCCTTGAGGTCTGCTATTTATATTTTGGTCGTCCACAGTCATCATTGCCCATTTTTTCCCCGCTGCCTTGACCTGCCAGACGCTTTTGGTGATTTTGATAAAAATGAAAAAAACGCATAATTATATAAGGATCACTGAGATATCTAAACGGATGGGAATGCTAAAATCCCTCTGAAACCATACAATAATAGGGAAATACCCAAAAGAATTATATTGTTTTGTTGGTTTCAATTAATTAAATAATATTAATTATTTCATTAGTAAATTAACAACATAATCATTGAGCTAAAATAGGATCATTTACTTTTGTGAGAACATTGATTTATTAGATAGTTTGATTTTGAATCTGTTCGAATTTTCCGGATTTTATTTCCGTCTATCATCGTTATAATAATGATTTATCATGGATAATTAGTATTTACAAACATGTGAAATAACTACACTTAATGTTGAATGGTTGATAAAAAAAGAAACTTTTATGTATTTTGCATTATCATATTTCAGAGAGAGAAAAAGGACAGTTTTCAGCCGGAATCTTTATAATGGTTTTGGAAGAACAATAACTTGGATTGTCGGCTGTCTCAGATTGCTTTTTGTGACCGCAGTACATCGTAATTTAAAATGGAAAAAAACCGGTGCCAAGTCAAGTCTCAGCGGTAACATAACAGTCGTTAAATAGGATTCAATAAAGGGAAAGGAGTTACCGAAAGATGCGACGATTCCAAGGATGCCCACAGGTTAGTAGGTGTATATAAAGCTGGTTGACCATCTCCAGCTCTATCAGTTCTCAAAGAGACTTCATACATCCTTCCACCATGGTCTTCAGGGTAAACATTTGATTTTTTTACCGACAATAACGTTCTTTAACTAATATTTTCTTTTAAAAAAATTATTTTAGCCAACCCGTAAACGGTCGTCTATGAGAGAAATAGGCCAAATAACAGTGCATAAAATAAACAAATTTTTTTCAGTGTGAAAGTTAATGTTAATACAATTATTTTTGATATACGGAATGTGCAATATAACAGGCAGAAAAAGGTATTTTGCGAATTAAATTCGGAACCAAATTCAAAAGGCTAGACTACAAAATTAGACTAAAATTCGGAGATTTGAGAATGAATTCTTTATTAATTAAAATAATTTTTTAGATTTTCAATAACAACGGTTAAAATCTCTTTATTTCTTTTATTTTTAAAATATTTGAATTGTTCGCTATTTATTTCCAATTGTAAATTATATTTTTATAAGGATATAAATGTACGCAATATTTAAAAAAAAAATTACCAGCAGTATAATAATAAATTTTCTTATTTTTTATACATAAGAACGTGTATAAAACTTTGTAAATTAAGTATATACTCATTTATTGTTTAAAAACTGGGACCCCCTTAAGAATAAAGTTGCTGATCATTCTTGTCTGTCTGTCCTCTGTTTTTCTTGTCATATACGTTTCAACCGATAAACTAAACTGAGGATGTTCACAGACAAAAATTGCACTATAATAGGCGTACCTCAGGGGTCGTACTTAGGTCCAGTTTTATTTCTTCTTTTTATCAATCTTCCTTCTATCCTCCATTCTGATAGATCATTATTACATACAGACGGTCTAAAATTATTTCACACTTTTTCTAATATAAAAAACTGCCTTGTTATTCACTAGACGACATGGTGCTGTAAAAATAACATGTCTTTGATTTGGGGCAAATGCTCTATTATCGCTTACTCCTATAAAGTTAAAAATGTTTCTTTACAAAATATAACTAATAAACTCAATTAAGAAGACTATCCGGCATTAAAGACTTAGGAATCTGACATGATATTAAATTAACATTCAACTTTTATATAGAAAAAATTTGCAAAATGGTATCTACTGGGATTACTTATAGATCCTCTTATATCTTCACAGAAAGTACAATCAGTTTTTTTTTTTTCATTTTAACAGTCCGACCAGTTCTAGAGTATGCTAGTTCTGTTTGGTCTCCATATACCAATATCAACATCCAAATGTTGGAAAAATTACAGCGTAATTCCTGAAATTAGTCTACTTCAAAAAATCAAGTTGTTTGGATGTAAATTCCATGCGAGGAGTAATATGTCCGATATGATATTTTTCCACGAATTTCTTAATAAGAATACTGACTCCCAAGAATTTTCATCAATTTTCGTGTCCCATCTACTTTCCTACCAACTCTCTAGCTCTCCCATATACGGGATGATGGATGCGGTCAATATGCTTGTCATGTAGTATAGTTACTAATAATGTCCAATTTCAACAGGAATTTGAGAGGACCTTGTACAACAACGGTCATTTCTCGACGGCATCACAATATTTTTAAGCTATTTCAGTTAATACCCCGATAGTTTACTAATGACCTATGTCGCAAAACCACCACAATTGAGAGGCCCTTCCTAGTTCGAGCCACAAATCTCTGCAATTCTCTTCCTTTGTCAATCCGCAAAGCTGACTCCCTGACCTCTTTTAAATCCCTCCTGTGCTAGCGCTTTATTCTCTCCAAACAGAGACGACATAGTTCAACAATATTATTAGATCCTTTTGCTACATAAGAAAGCTTTTCACTTCCTTTTTCAACCTTTATTATCACATTTTGTGATTATGTTCGCAAAAGGCAGGGAATTTTTTTTCTAAAGTCGTAATGTTGATATTATTTTTTTATATTTTGTATTATGTGTTTTACTTCTATTTATTTCATTATATGTTATGTCAAACATTCAATAATTCAACTGCCAGATTTGTAAAAATTTTTGTTACCATATTCTTAGGGCACCTTCGTCCCGGAATAAAGTATTCCCTCTCTCTCTCTGTCTGTCTGTCTGTCTGTCTGTCTCTCTCTCTCTCTCTCTCTCTCTCTCTCTCTCTCTCAGAGACAGCATAGTTCGTAATTATTCGGAGATCGTAAGATGCGGTCTGGTGAGACGTAGATTTTGAAAAACATTTTCTTTATCGTGCCTACGTTTCGGTCTTTATTGAGATCATCTTCAGGGCTCAAAATGTCTATTCTCCGCGTAGATGTGTCATTCTTGTCTGTCGTGCCAGTGAGATATTGCAATAAGTTTGTGCAAGTTTAGTTTGTGATTATGTTCGCAAACTACAGACAATTCTTTATTATTACTACTTTTCCCAAAATTCATTTTACTGCTACTAATATTTCTATTTTTTATAATTTGTATTGTGTGATTTACTGCAACTTATTTTAGTAGATATTACCGTCAAACCTTCAGTAATTCAAGTGCCAGTTTTGTAAAAAAATTTGTGGCTTTTTGTAATTTTTAGGGGACTCTAGTCCCAGAATAACGCATTTTCTCTCTGTCAAAATTAGTTTATATGTATGCGTGTATATGTGTGCGTATACCGAATGTTTTGTTGTGTATATATGTATCTATAACTAGTTAATCTTGTATACAATTATTTTTATTTACTAGTCGAATACCACAGATTATTTTTTATGTAAATATTGGTATCTAAATTATACTGTATCCTATTATTTTCAGTTTTTAATATTTCAGTGTTTTTCCTGTTTTAAATGTTCTTTGTTTTTCTTGTTATTATTGTATTAAAATGGGTTATTACCAGTAAAAAAATAAAGATAGATAAGAATGATAAAACACGAACCAACTATCGGTTCATAACCAGCAAATCACACAATGGAATCTTACCATAAAATCATGGTTGCACATATTTGATTAGCAAGTATTATTTGCACAGATAGTCGCTTAAACAAGTTTTCCTGTGAGAAGAGGAAAATTGGAGTAAAAGTTAAGTGGATGCGCTTTTCTGTTTAGGTATTTCTTTTGGCAGCTTTGGTTGTAGTGGCCCAGGGACAGTACGTGGTGAACCAGCAGGCCCAGGAACCTTTCGACCCCAACCCCCAGTACAGCTTCAGCTATAACGTCCAGGACCCGGTGACCGGTGACAGCAAATCCCAGACCGAAAGCAGGAACGGAGACAACGTCCAAGGCAGCTACACCCTCGTCGAGCCCGACGGTTCCGTCCGCACTGTCGAGTACACGGCCGATGCCGTCAACGGCTTCAACGCCGTCGTACACAAGGACGGCGGACACGCTCCCGTCGCCGCCCCCGTCACCACTCGAGTCGCCGCCCCCGTCGCCACTCGTTTCGCCGCCCCCGTCGCCGCCCGCGTCCTCGCCCCCGCTCATTACTACACCTCTCAGGTCCCATACACCTCTCAGGTTCCGTACACCAGGGGATACGCCGCCGGCCCGGCTGTTGTCCGTTCGACCTTCTCTGCGCCCTACGCCAACTACGCCTATTAAATGACTGACGGATGATGATCGTCGTACCCATCTGATCTTTTGTTTTTGCTCAATTTCAATAAAGTCTTGTTGTTTTAAACTAGTTTTTTTTTTGTTTTTTATCAATATTTCAACATGTACATTATGCCGTCTCGAATAAACACAGTCGAAATAATAAACTTTTCACGAGAATACAGCATAATGCAAACTATTCCATATATGAAGAAATCTTTAATACTTTCAACATATTATTCATATGTTGAGCCGGCAGTGGGTCACTTTCTGACTTCTACAACTCCCAGATCCTCGCAAAGGCGAAAGCGATTGAGTCACATCAAAACATGTAAGCGTTGACCGATCCAGCACGTAACCCAGTGCCGGTTCTCGAAATGCATACCAACATAAGCCACATATGGTTTTTTTCTCTCATTCTCCATGTTTTTACACCCTTTAAATATAACTTTTATAAAACCTTCGATAATTATGTCCGCATGGGTGAATGAATTATACCGCACCAGTGGAACAAGGTCATCAGATGCCCAGTGCATAAAAACACATTGTGTACACATTTCACTCTTCGTGGCTCTCTTTATCAATCCTCTCTAACAAGTTCATCAAGGTATCAGGAAGACTAAGTCCACAGTAAACCAGATCACCCTTCCCTTGATTCTTAAGAAAGTTATTTAATTATGGGTGCCCCTCCTTCTTTATAGATGTTAAAAGTCAACGTTTTAGGGGACCGCGGTAGCCGAGTGGTTAGCGTGAGAGACTCTCGGCTCATAGACGCCGCGGCCGTGGGTTCGATTCCCACCGTCGCCTTTAGCCATTTTTTCACGATACCCCCCCGCAAATATGAACACACATATAAGAATTTGTCACCATGGTTTTAAAGTTAAAAAAAGGGCTATGATTTTATGAAGATGAGGCCATACAAGAAACCAACCATGCTCGTTAGGCTGGTGAAAATGACAAAGTTGGATAGTTCATCGGAATTCCGTATCGCTTATTTTCAGGACAGATAAAGGACTGAGGCAATGTGACTTTCTGGCCTACCTTCTGTTTAACTCAGCCCTTGATTCATTTCACTCTCAATTCAAGCATCCAGACCTCAGGAACCATACTCATTAAATCCATCTAGCTGCTGGCCAATGCGGACGAGATAGATATCAGGTGTTTTACTTGCTTTACATGAAGAAGCCTAACGAAATGTACGAGAAGTGGTAATGGACCATTGAGAGATAGATTTGCAAGTTGGCTCGTAATCCTTAAACAAAGTCCACAAATTTATATATTCTCGTCTTCCTAATTCCGCCAATCCAAGCTGATAACCGGAACACAAGCAGTTTGATATCGAGGAGTACAAAAATTTGGATCTGTAAAACCTTCATCCGTTCAGTACTATCGAAAGCTCTATATGCATCCAGACCTCAGGAACCATACTCATTAAAGCCATCTAGCTGCTGGCCAATGCGGACGAGATAGATATCAGGTATTTTCCTGGCTTTACATGAAGCAGCCTAACAAAATGTACGAGAGGTGGTAATGGACCATTGAGAGATAAATTTGCAAGTTGGCTTGTAATCTTTAAACAAAGTCCACAAATTTATATATTCTCGTCTTCCTAATTCCGCCAATCCAAGCTGATCAACCGGAACACCTTATCTAGTAATCTATTTTGGCCGTTCAAAATATATATAAAGCAGTTTGATAACCAGGAGTATAAAAATCTGGATCTGTAAAACCCTCATCCGTTCAGTAATATCGAAAGCTCTATAAGCTTAGATCCGTAAGGCTGATAAAAGAATCTTTTAATTTTTGAAAGGTAAATTCTTCGAAAACTTTTGGGTGGCGTGGAAGAAAGGGGTGAATTGCGAAGAAGACCAAATGAGGAAGCACACTACCTGCTAAAAGAAGCAAATGTTGTAAAAGTAATAAAACTTCAAGAAAGCTGGCCTGTCCAAATGCGAGGATGAAGGATGGGGAAGTGTCGGCAAAAATAACGGTTGGACAAATGGGCCGTGTATTAAGGTCGCAAGGCCTCGGGACGCACGCGAGTGATATCCTAGGAACTGGAAGGCAACTGCAAACGACAAGGGCTTTTTTTAACAAACTGATTAAGAAGGCCTGGATCACACAGGATTGTAATGCCAAGAAAGATAAATAGATAGGGCGAAATATAAATTTAATAAGCAATGTACTTTTAATAATGCGAAATGTGAAAAGTTGGAGGTGGTTGTTGATCTGGGGGTTAGTGCACACGTGTTTAACTGATGACTGGCACATGATCACACAACTGTGACTGTCTCTCGCGGGTTCAGATGTCACTCATTGTCAGTAAAGCGCGAAGTGTCAAGATCAATGTCATCATCATTAGAGCTAATCATTTTAAACAATTTTACAAAATTATTAAATTAAAGACATTCAGTGGTAAATAATAGCCATTTAATCACTTATGAAGATAAAAAATAAAAAAGATAGAAATCTTGGCACAATGTATACCAATAAGGCAGGACAGAAGAAAAAATTACGAGAATATTAAACAAAAATAACAAATGTTAACGTGAGGTCTCTGCTTGGAGGGCGAGGAGGTGATTATACAGGTGGGATTTAAAGGAGGAAAAGGAGGCAGCGTAACGAATAGAAAGGGGAAGGGAGTTCCAGAGTTTAGGAGCTCGGATCAGAAAGGATCTTTCGAAGGCATGGGTTGTATTTTGCGGAAGGATAAGATCGATTGGGGATGAGCGGGTCTTACGAGTGAGATGTGAGGAGTTGAATTGATTGGATGATGTAAGGAGGACGACGAGTGTGGATGGACTAGAAAAGAAAGCAGCATAGGAAATACAGTGCACGGAAGGAGGGGAATAGCCAGGAAAGTTGGGACACCCGGGACCCTCGTGGGGTGCCGAACACAAATCTACGCAACAATTCATAAGACGCTTCAATCGCTCGTTCTCCCCCTCCGAGAGACCACCGTATGCCAAACGGCTATAATCAAAGAAGGGAAGTACAAGGGAAGATACAAGGAGTTTGCGGGTGGAGAAAGGTAAGAGAAGCCAGAACCGATGAAACAGGCTGAGGAGGTAATGGAATGGCGGGAAATTTAGGAAATGTGAGAAAGCAGGAAAGGTTTTGTTCAAAGACTACTCCTAGGTTTTTAACCGAAGAGCAGAAGGGGATGGTTATTTAGCATGAGAGGTGGGATCCTGGGGAGGGAATTAAGGAGTTGCCTGGACCCGATAATTATGGCGGTGGATTTGGACGGATTGAGGACTAGGGAATTTTTATGGGCCCATTCGTTGATGGAGTTTTGGTCTTTTTGGATCTTGAGAGTGGCCGAGTGAAGATCAGAAGGGTGGAAAGATATGTATATTTGGCAGTCATCGGCATATAGGTGATAGTACTGGATGGAGTCGGGCAGATCATTGATATAAATGGAAAAAAGTATAGGAGAGATGCTAGAGCCTTGGGGCACCCCAGATTTTAGAGGGAGGAAGGAGGAGGTAAGGCCATTGGGAAGGGAGACTGCTTGGTGGCGATTAGTAAGGTAGGAGTGGAACCAACGGATGGTGATGGCGGAGAAGGAAAAAGATACGAGTTTAGAGAGGAGAGAAGAGTAAGGGACAGAATCGAAGGCTTTAGAAAAATCAAGAAGGACAAGTATAGTAACTTTCCGTTGGTCCATTGCTAAGTGGAGGATTTTTATTAGTGCTGATTGGGTGGAATATCCTTGGCGGAAGCCAGATTGGAGGGGGTTGAGAAGATGGGACTGTTCAAGGTGCCTGGAGACTTGTGCTTGGACTAATCTTTCTAGGGGCTTGGACAGGTTTGAGAGGATGGAAATGGGACGGTAGTCTGTAGGGGAGGATGGGTTGGGGGTTTTATTGCCAGGGTTTTCAGGTTTGAAAAATGGCAAAAAGGATGGAAAATTCAAAAGGTGCGGTTGAGATGGGAAGTTGGTGTCCGAGTGGATCGAGGTCACGATAGCTCAAGTGGTAGAGCAGCGGCGTATCAAGCCGAAGATAGTGGGTTCGAATCCCGCTCGTGCCATTGACTTTTTTATCTCAACTAAATACCTTAATTAATTATAATATATTAATTGGTCAAGCGGACCACGAAATTGGTGAATTTAATTATTTTTATATAAGAGTGTTACCAAGTTTTATTTAATGTACCGTTAGTTAAACTAAGACATATTCAGCAAAGGCAAGCTCCAGACTGTACTTTTAATTTTAATTATTTCCATAAAAATGTCTACTAAATCAAAGGTTAAATTTAAAAAATGGCTTTTTGAAAAAACTTCAATTTTGTATCTTTGATTATATTTGGCTCTTTTGGATGACGTGTTTGTCTAGAACCGGGCCTCCTATGGTGGAACCCAGTTTCTCAAAAATGTCTAACGGCGTCTCGCTGTGTTTCGTATGGATCTCCAATTGTAATAGCCGCAGGCCTGATGGAACGTCCATCATCAATAAGTGCCAGTTAAGCAGTTAAGTTTAAAAATTTAAATTAATAAAACAAAGATGAAAACTAAACAGGTTAGTGCTTCATAAATCAAATGAGGCGGAACAAACATTTTAAATTCCGTAAGAAGTAAACATTGAAAAATCCTTTATCCTTGTTTTGGATTAAGGATTAAGTGTATTTACTCTAATTGATTTTCACAGTTTAAAACACAGCAAAAAAAAATTATTGATAAAAACAATGAGACAAATTAAGGTCAGAATTTTCTTTTATCGAGAAAAAAAATTCAATTGGGTGGAATTTTTTGCTTGTTAGTGTGTATTAATTCTTCTTTTTAACTATTGAATTTATAAATTATTAGGAGTTGGCTTCAGGGGAAATGCAACCTGAACGAGGTAGTGGAGAGTAATAATACGCAGTATAATTTATAAACATATTAACAATAAAAAGAGTTTCCTGGCTTCCTGGATAAAGGAGCCGTTCTACCGATTATATATCAACGTGTTCTATCGTACATCCCAGGCCTTATCAATTTTCTACTTTGATAGGCATGATCAAAGAGTCCCTCCTTATCACGTAACCTCACTGGTTTGTGATACCCAATGAATCAGAAACAAGGGGCAAAGGCTGTTGACGTTCTTGTTGTTATGCCCGTTCACGTTTTGAGCATTTGATCCGATTCGATAAGCTTTATAGTCGGGTCGGATGGAATCATCCCCTTCCGAATCAGGAACGACGATAAGGGCTCGACACTGTTTTCACAAACAGGCGAAAACTAATAGCACTTCGGGTTGTTAACGAAAGATCCATTGGCCTGTTATGAGTGAGAAATTTTCTTTCTAAGTAATCCAACCGACAAGGAATGCTCTATCATTTTGACATTTTTGACACTATCTGAAATGTATGACCTTCTTGGTTCATGTCTCAACATAAGTGAAACTGTACAATTTCTTAAATTACTTATTTTGCCGTTGACGCAATATCTACTTTTTTAATTAAAAAACAATCTAGTCTAAACCAACGAAAAAAAATTTTTTTTTCAAGGTTGACAAATTTTGTATTTGGAAATATTAAGACTAAGTAAAATTTGGAGATAAAAATTGGTCATACGCGGAAAGTGAAACCTAGAATAAAACGGGAGAGTCCTACGCTCACTGAAGAGCCTGATTTAAAATATGCAAGTAAAAAGGAATAAAGAAATGTTATTAATCAGGCTCTCCTCTTAACATATTTGCTTCTTCTGTAAACTTTTTCATAATCTACTCTCTATGCAGAACACTATTACCTAACATGAACATGTACAGTTAAATGCTAAAAAGGGAACTGTATTTTTTAATTTGTAAAACTTATCGTAATTTCACACCATCGTATCCCCGCAAGCAAATACAATTTAAATTAAAGGAAACAACAACAGGGCTAATGACAAAAAGGCGGGAAAATTCAAAAGGTGCGGTTGAGATGGGAAGTTAATGTCCGAGTGGGTCGAAGTCACAATAGCTCACGTGGTTGAGCATCGGCGTATTTAGCCGAAGGTCGTGGGTTCGAATCCCGCTCGTGACACCGACTTTGTTATCTCAACTAAAAACCTTACATAAAAGGTTATATTGAAAGTTTGGTCAAACTTTCTTTTAATTTAATTTTGTTAGATATATTTTGTAGATATCCCATATTATTTTTTTCGTCCTTTTTAGACTTTTGTGGTGTTTTACTTTTTGTGTAGGTTTGTATTGCATTTTGCTCATTCTATTGGCACTTGCAGGTGCCACCGGGTGTATTCAATCCCGGTGGACTTGCATTGCTAAAATTGGTCAAGGATTCCTTCTACTGTCAGGACGTGTAAATCGTTGTATATTTTTAAATTGATTTAAATCTCCATTTCCATAGTTTTTGGCTACCATGCTTAGCTCAATATTCCAAAGTTCTAACTTGAATTGTATAAAGCCATGAGGCTATTTTATATTTATACACCATGTTTTATTATAATATATAATTTTGGAACACACCAATGGGCCACCATATGGCCTTTGATTTTTTTACTGTTTTTTCCAGGCAAATTTAATCTAGTTTTTTTTTAATTAAAAGGGCATCCGACAGGTAGGACATTTCAGCCCCGAGCACATGCGAAATATACTAACACATACAACACGCATTCATACCTATTTACATTGTGCTTATTCTAACAGAAAGGATAAATGATGGAGTGGGTGTGGTGTTCAATCATTTTTAAAAAGATAGTTCCTACTCAAAGTAAGTTGTTTTGCACTATCCGGATTTCGAGCCCTTTAGCTCATCATCAGGCTGTAGGAGCCCTTCAACCTGATGATGAGCTAAAGGGCTCGAAATACGGATAGTGCAAAACAACTTACTTTGAGTAGGAACTATCTTTTTTCAAAGGATTGTTCTTATTCTGTTTAGTATAAGGAGTACTCATATTCTTCCATCGACCAGCTCACAAGCGACGATTCTTCAAGTCACGCACCGAGCAAGAGGCTCGAGGGGTGATGGAGATACAATTTCACCATCAAGCCCTCCCCAATCACACTAATAAATACACTCACTATATAAAACACAGAATCACAAAACACATATTTGAAGGCTATATACAATAAAAAATTCCCAATTTGCTTAAAAACCTGAACAGGGGACCCTGAAACTCGCTACTGTCGGACATCAAACGCTATTAATTAAATTTATTGGGTAAACGTCGTTTTATTTTCATCACGTTCACGTGTCTTGGTACAGTCAAAAAGTTATAAAATTAATAAGTTTCACCATTTTGGATGACCAGGTGATCAACTATTCTTCTCTTCCTCATCATAATCTAAATACTTAATAAACGTTTTAACAGTTTTAAAAGTCAAAATCTATGGTATGTGAGAAGAAAGGTCTGGTACGTACGAACGATGTCATAAGCACTTCTCCAAAACTGGAATAATCTTATTTACAAACGCAATCATCAAGGCAGATGGAGATTTAATTTAATTCACAATGATTTGTGTGAATCACACATTAGTTCTTCAATGTTTTTTATATGAACTTTTCCTTATTGCATTGGACTTTCCCCATTGAACCGATACCAACCAACATACATCTGTTTGGGAAATTGAGTACTCGATATTCCTCCATCTACCTGTTCCTTATAAAAAAGTAATCTAAATTGGGGTCGATGGGTCTTTTTATAAAATTTTCGCCACGGCCCAAGTCAGACACACAACCTGAGAGTCGATGGAGAAGCTACTTCGCCATCTGCCCATCCCCATTCACACTCATAAATACATTCACTCATACAAGACACAGAAACACAAAACACATAACTTAACTGAGCACTCTCAACACGACACGCAAGAATGGCACAATTACACAGAAGACAAACACTTTGAGCTCTGAAGATGATCTCAATAAAGATCGAAACGTTGGCACGATAAAGAAAATGTTTTTCTGAAACCTACATCACATCAGACCGCATCTCACGATTTCTGAATAATTACATAACTTAATTTCTACACAATAAAAAATTCCCAATTCCCTTAAAAAGCGGACTAGGGGACACTGAAACTCACTGCTGGGTCCAAGAATCTCATTTAAATCTGGGGGCATGATGCACCCTGTAAGGAGCCAAGACATGACCGCTTCAATTAAGTGGGACAAGAGTAACCTATCTCTGCATGGGAGCACCTGCGCGAGGATTTGCCCAAGAATCAACCGCGTATGACCTATTGTTAATCTGGTAAGGACTATTCCTCGTTTCCGGTTGAGGCTCTCGGGAGGCCATCTGCAATTGCCTTAACATCTTAACACACAAGAGCCTCTGGGACGATCCCGCCCACTACCGCTGCCATCTCTCTTTTATCATTGATTTTAAGGCGCGCTTAGCGTCAGATCGTCTGATCGCTATTGTCAGTTGGGAGGATGAGAGGTCCACCTTTCGCCTTATGCACATTCGTTACTCTCCATGCCGATATGCCAGGGAACAACCCCGTTTTTCTGTATCCCTCCAGTTCGCATACCTTTCTGACGTGCTTTTTTGTATACTCGGTCGTTCTAAAAACGACAATGAGGATCTTTAACGTCCTCACCTAGCCTATTCGGCCTTATCGGACGTTTTGATTCTCAAGATTAGAGCTGACGCACCTCCACATACGACAGAATGGTGTTCTGCCGCAGCATTGTTGTAGAGACAGCTCAGCCCCGAAGACCCAAGACAATCTCGCTCCCCGTCTACTCCGAGTGGTCGGGTCTGCATTACACATCAGATCGTATGCCGCGCGGTAAGGGCTACTTAAGCCGAATTGCATTAGCCTGGTCTCCCGCGCACTCCATAGATAGAGAAGGCCACTCTATCTCCTAGAGTATTGGGGCTTCTTTAGCGTAAAAACTACTGGATCCGCAGATGATTGTTTAAAGTGGAATTGCTAACCACCCACTAGAGGAGTACCGCCTACGGTAAAAGCCTCCAATCGAGCTCAGCCTACACCTACGTGTAAAGCATACTCGAGTAGGAGCAACCGATTCACTACCCGTTCCCGTCCGCCGCTACTCATGCATTCGAGGGACTTTTCAGCATAACCATAGCGTCCTCAACGCTTATACACTGCCGTCCCATCCGCCGTATCCCGCGAAGCCGGGTGTATAACAAGTTTCATGCGTAGGTCACAGATAGAAGACAGCCTCTTCTCTTAGTACCCGCCTATGGTCTCGCCACGGCCAACTACGAGTCCATTCCTATTGTAACAGGGTCTGAACCTTGGAACGTTTCTTACCCCGTAGTACGGATGGCTATGCACCCTCCCCCGTCTATGCAGAAAGGATCTCGTACCCTAACCCTCGTGTGCCTCTGAAAAGGCACCCGCGCCCATGCCGACCCGAGGCCGACACGAGTACAGTGCTTTAGAGAGGTTGCCAAGCCCTCAGGGCTGCACCATTATTTTGCGCCCGGACACCCCCCCCCTTGTAACCAAAGATTGGAAGGGATCACAGGAAACATTGAAGGAACCTGGAGTGAGAAAGGGACTTGGATGAGGACACGAGGTACACCTTTCTTGGGCCCCGAACCTTAACCATTGTACCACCCGTCGTCGTCATAGGTCTGACAGGAGCACTACAGTTCGACAGAGAACCTGTCACGTCAAGTCCAAACAGCGCTCAGAAAGTCGGTACATACGAGGAAAGCTGAGCCTGCTTAGTGTTATTCTTAGATATTTTCCCCGGCGAAAGTTATATTTTTAAGAAGGTGCTTTTAAATCAAAATTCCTTCTTTTTGTGAATGTTATTTTAATGATATATTATCGTTTGGTATTATACCCGTATTATCACACCATCTTTCTAGTAATTTGAGAGCACATTGAATTGAGACGAAACAGTTTCATCCTTTTGCCACATGACCAGTAGATCATCCGCACAACTTACGCTACCCTAGATTTCCAGAAAGGTCATCATCCAACAACAATAACAAGAGTGGCAATAGTACAACTTGATTGATTATTGCACGGATTCGGTACAGAAACTGTCAATTTACCTGTTCTAATTTCCGAAATATTGTTGTATCCCCTAGTTAAGTCTTAACATGTAAATGTAGCTTTTCTGCTTACGGAAATTATCTACCTACATCGAGTTGATATTTTAAACAGTTAAATCCATTTGCACATATATTAACTAATAAAATCGAAACGTCTCGTCATATAAATATATTCGATCCTCCCCCGCCAAAGTTATCAAAATCTTTTCTAGACGAACATTTTGGGACGGCAAACGGATTGCAAACTAAAAGACAAATTAACCATTTCATAAATTCGCATTTGAACTCGTGGGTAGAGCGCTCCCTGTTGTCATCTTGATAAATTCAAAATGTTAGAGATGTCAGCTAAATGTCAACGTGGTTTCCAAGTCCGCCGAAGAGGGACGCTCGGCTCTTTCAAATCATTCCTTTAAAAAATTATTATCTTTCATTTCGAAAAGATGTAAGATTCATTCAAAATCTGGTGACGTTCTAATGATGATGTTATGTCCAAAAAAATTTGCAATGATACATCTCTCACTCACATTATCAGAACATCAGGATATTTGCAAATTAACTTATAAACCAGTCAAAAATGTATTATATAAAATAAGTTATTAGTGATATAAATTCTGATTGTACATATCAGTTAAATATTCACGGCAAAAAGCGGTACAACGAAAATATCGGTACGTAACACTGATGAAGTGCAATTAGCACTTACACACATTATATAGTAGAATATGATTATAGCATCTAGCAGTTTTGAAGAGGTCCTGGGTTACATTTCAAAGTGCACAGGCAATAGTAAAAAATAAATCTCTAGGCTGATCCTATTGGTTTTTTGGTTTAAAGACTTACACATTATTTACACCTAATCATAGATGAGAAAGAAAATTTAGTATTCGTATTTAATAAATTTTTCTTGATTTTGTTCTTCTTATTTAAGACAGCGCTGTTTTCCATGAGTTGGAATGGAAACACGAGGTGTGAGGCAATATATATTTAACGAATTCACGGATGTATAATATCCGGTTTGATATTCTTAGTGCAAAATGTTCGAGAAACAACGTACCAGTTTTCTTCGGACCATAAATAACGAAAACGTGGTGTGCCAAGGCGCTTTAATATGCGGATAACTTTATGCACTTGTAATTTATAGTAATGCCAGTATCCGAGGAGTGAGTGTATCGTGTTCTTTTACTTGGCAACGAAAGGAAAGTCTAGTATAATTAATTTGGATCTAAACCAAATACCACGGCACGGTTTAAACAAATAAAAATATTTAAAACAATCCGATCAAGTGTAAATGTAAAATTACAAAGATCGCTAGTTCAATAAAACGGCTAGTTTATAATCATCTCTGCGCCATCCTTCATCATTCAGATTGTTTATTTTTGACAAGCAATTTTGGAGCAAGGGGGAAACGTCGTGAAAATTTTGTTGAAAACTTTTTTCGATATACCACTTTGGTTATTCTTTACTACCCGCAAATCAAAATACATTTAGTTTACAAGATCAATGGTCTCATGTAATTAAAGCAAATTAAGCCCTTTCTACAACAAGTAAAACATGATTGTAGTGACATATACACATAATGTAGTTTATAGGCAGACAAACAGCAGAGGTCATCGCCGATTTTTCGTGTTTTCCTTCTTTGTCATTCCATTCGTGTTTTGCACAAATGGAGCCAATTGAGCGTCTCATTTTGGTAACTGATTCTTCGCCTTAATATTGATTGAGATATGATAAAATGCAAATGTTTCGTGTGCACCTCAGGTGGTCAACTACAAAACACACAAAACATGCACATCACCACCGGAAGAAACATACAGTTCTGGTCATATTCACTCAACCATAGAACTTGATTTCCTTCGTGGCGTGGTTGAACTCTCTCATTTCTTGCTAATAACTCACGTTTAAGATCCAAATTTTACACACTTATCCCACAGTACTCGACATTCCTCAGGGCTTCGTTGAACGCACTTCATTCTCGCTACAACTCACTTTTACTGTCCAGACTTTTACCCCAGAGTATTCGAAATTCCTCAGGGCTTGGTTTAGTCCACTAAATTCTCGCACTTTTACTATATAGACTTCACACACTTAATCCTGAATACTTGGTGTACGTTACTGTCTAGACATCACATAATCGTGAGTACACAACATTCCTCGGGGCGGGGTTTAGCCCACGTCACTTTTTTTTTAACTCACTTTTTCTGTCTAGACATCACACACTTAATCCTGAGTACTCAACATACCTCAGAGCGTGGTTTAACCCACTTCACTTTTTCTATAACTCACTTTTTCTGTCTAGACATCACACACATAATCCTGAGTACTCAACATTCCTCGGGACGTGGTTTAACCCACTTCACTTTTTTTTAAACTCACTTTTTTCTGTCTAGACATCACACATTTAATCCTGAGTACTCAATCTCCTTTGGGGCGTGGTTTAAACCACTTCACTCTCGCTATAACTCACTTTTACTGTCTAGACTCTCACTCTTACCCGAGAGTACTCAATGATCTTCGGCTTGTTGTGCGATCCTATTTCATTTTCTCTAATAACTCGCTTTTATTGCCCAGACGTCACACACTAACCCCAGAATACGCGATATTGCTCGGGCGAAACAACCCCATCGTTTCACGCTAATAAATTAGACATATTGCAATAAATTAACAGAAACTCAACACAAACACAACTCAATCACACAAACGCGATAGTATACTGTAAAAGGAATACAATGCCGGCAAAATTAACGTGCTAACTCATCAGAAAGCTCGGGAACTGTATAATAGAGTGAATGAATCATTTTGGACCACACACAAGAGTATCCCAAACCAAAGTTAACCAAAGTCGGTCGATACCTGAATAATATCGTATATTAAATTATAAAAAACTGCTTTTATTAAAAATCATTATACTTAGATTTAAAAAGAAGAGACAAATCGTTTGATAGATGATGAAAAAAACGTTTAAATATTAACTAAGAATTTTAGGCTATAGAAAACAATTTAATTGTTAATTTTCACTTATATAATTGAATAAGCGAAAATTATATTTTTTATATCGGTTGTAGAGCCCTAGGCGTAACAAAACAACGTAAGCTTGGCATAGTTTCGATAACATAACATTCATTGGACCACATACCGCAGCATAACTTAATAGCATCTTGTCGATCATTATTTACAATGTCAACCTTAGAATCGATAAAATTAAAATTAACTTCTCATGAGAAATGACAAAATATTAAGATTTAAATATGTAATAACAGCAATGTTTGCCCAAGTTCAAAAGTCACAAATGGATTAAAAATGATTAAACTTTAAGAACCTACAGCTTTACCTTACTTAAATAAAGAATATAAGGAGATCTTTGAATGCGCATCATTTCTTTTATGAATGAAAGCTCAATAAGGAAATATTTTCCAGCAAAAAATAATAAGGGTTTTCATTTAATTTCATATAAAAAACCTACATGACTTTCAACACTGATAAACTGTTGTTCCGTAATAATATTTGAAGATTATTATTGATTGCATAATAAACGTAAACTGACAATTGGCTTAAGTAGGATCACGGTATGTAGAGGGGCTTGAGAAAAGGTTGGGCGAAAAATTAGCACATGCTTCCACTACTTCCCACCCCGTTCTGTTGCAACCTGCTTTGTATAAATACCGAGTCGGGGACCTCTTCAAGTATCCAGTGCGGATTGACAATTCAAGCATGGCTCATCTGGTAAGAAGAATGTACTGCAATTCAGTTCCTCCTAACAAAAGGCATTACCATAATTGGATTGTGATAACAGCCCTCCGGGCCCACGCTCGCCTCCTATAACTTTCCAATCGTAATTTCGAATCGGGTTTAAAATCAAGGGAATCGTTTGCCAGGGCATTATTCTGCCCTCATTTTCTGCCCCTATACAACTTTTTGTCGGTAAAAGAATTTTTAAATTTGTCACTCCTTTCAACTTTTTCCGAGATTCTTTCTTCACCGGATTTTCCTCTTATTTCATATATTCTAGACTTGAGATATCACTTTTTAAATATTTTTTTCAAATAAAATTATCGGTCTTTTTATTATCACATTATTAACTTTTAATTGAACATAAACCTTGGTGTTCAATACTTTTTAAAAGGATAGTTCCTACTCACAGTAAGTTGTTTTGCAACGATCCGAATTTCGAGCCTTTTAGCTCATCATCAGGTTGTAGAAGTCTTTCAACCTGATGATGAGCTAAAAGGCTCGAAATACGGATCGTTGCAAAACAACTTACTGTGAGTAGGAACTATCCTTTTAAAAAAGTATTGAACACCACACTCACTCCATCATTTATCATTTCTAAACCTTGGTGTTGGTACCACTGATAATTTTTGCCTGTTTTTCAACAGTTTACAGTTAAATGCTTTCGAAATAATCATTCAAAAAGTAAACGTTATACCTTTTACAAATTAAGTATAAAGTAAAGTATAAGTAAAATCTTTTATTAAACATGATTTAAAATATCAACATAATTGATAGAATATTTGAATTTTAAGAGATTTTTATACTGAAAACAAATAATTTTGCATAGGACAAATGAATAAAAAATCCATTAGAGTTCGTGGTCCGATTGAAAAATGGCAAAAATGAGGAAAAATTCGAAGGGTGAGGGAATTGTGATGGGGGTTGGTGTCCAAGTGGATCGAAGTCACGATAGCTCAAATGGTGGAGAAAAGGTCGTGGGTTCGAATCCCGCTCGTGACTGACTTTTTTTTGTCTCAACCAATACCTTACATAAAGTTTAATTCATTGAAAAAAATGTTGAAACTATGTTTTCTAGGTGATTTTAGTCTTAGCGGCCGTCATTGCGGGATCGCATGCCCAATTTTACCCCGGGGTCCGACAGCCGTTTCCCTATACAGTCGCCCACGCACCAGTAGCAGTCGCTCATGCTCCAGTCGCAGTAGCGCACGCACCAGTCGCAGTCGCTAGGGCCGAGGAGTACGACCCGCATCCCCAGTACAGCTTCTCTTACAGCGTGAACGACGCCTTGACCGGAGACTCCAAAGGTCAAACCGAAACACGTGACGGAGACGTCGTCCAGGGCAGCTACTCCCTCGTCGAACCCGACGGCTCCAGGAGGGTCGTCGAGTACACAGCAGACCCCGTCAACGGATTCAACGCTGTCGTACACAAAGAAGGAGCTGTCGCACACGCACCAGTCGCCGTCGCTCATGCGCCAGTCGGAGTGGCCCATGGACCTCTAGTTCATTACTGATAATTTACCCATAGTTAAAAACGTTCCTTGTTACCACTGAATACATTTAATTATTAATATATCTCTTAGAAATCTTTATTTATTTCCTCACTGTAAAACAACATATCGGCGGCTGGTATGACTGTAAAGACGATGACTATGAACCCTCCCGACTTACTTGAAACTGTCATTTTACAGGCACTAAAAACTGCAGCAGTTTTGGCTTATTGTGCTTTTTTTAATTCATTAATTCAGTTTAATCGACTCGATCCTTCTTTTAAGAAGTATTAGGTCATTGACTGTCATTGCAATTCTGCTCCCAGAATCTTTTTGATTTTCTAGGTTACACAGTGACTCGCAGATTCGTTCACAGCTGAATGCAAATTGGGTTATATCATTATTTACTTTACAAAACAATTGTAGGACATCAAATAAACGTAGATTTTTTGATAATTTTATTTATCTTACTACAAAAAACACCCAAAAAATTAAATTGTTTCTTTATCATGATTATTAAAATAATCTCCCGTCTAGCTTGGATTTTGGAGTCCGTGTTAGTGGTACAATGCTGACGATGTAGTCTTGATAACAGATAGTATTACTGGGTTGCAGAAAAATATTAGTCTCCTGGAATCATACTGTGATCAATGGAATCTCACTGTCAACCTGGCTAAATCAAAGATAATGGTGTTTAGAAGAGGAGGCAGGCCTGCCAAGACCGAGCGTTGGTTTTGCCAGCGTTAGAGGGTTGATGTGATTAACCAATATAAATATCTTGGAGTTGTCCTAACTTCCAGACTCTCTTTTACCCCTCATCTAAAATCCAAAGCTTCAGTGGCGAAGGTTGCTTTGAATAGAACATGGTGTTACTTTTTGGCCCAGAATCTAATCCCGGTTTACTCTAAGTACAAGGTATTTAATGCAGTGTGCCGTTCTATTTTGTGTTATGCAGGCCAGGTGTGGGGGTTCCAGGATTATGAAGTGATAGAAAGAGTGCAACGTTTTTTTATTAGGAAGATCTTCTCACTGCCTAATTCTACTCCAAACTATATGCTTTATATGGAGACGGCAGTGGATAAAATTTTCCTTTTTACGCTTTCCCTGCATTTTTCATTTGTTTTAAGGGTACTTAAGGGCCCTGTTGCCCGAATCTCCAAAATTACTGCTCTCGAGGTTATTAAATCTAATGGTTCTTGGTTTCGGCAATGGAATACTTTAGCTTCTCAATATGGTTGCGATTTTTCTTTTTGTTTAGAAAACCTCTCGAGTTGGCCCAATTATACCATGAAACTTTTGTGCAGACTACGTGATCAACATCGTGTGAGTTGTGAGCATCGAGCTCAGGTCTCCAACAGGTATCTTCTCTTTAAGGCCCTAGACCACTCTAAGGAAACCTTTAACCTAAATGTTCAAGCTAGTGGGTCTATAAAACTTCCGACTCTTCGATGGCTTCTTAAACTCAGATGCGAGCAAGTGTTCCTCAATTCTGTGCCATGGAAGGAAGACGACGGAAATTTCTTGTGCACGCTCTGTAACCTAAGAGTTAGGGAAGACATCTTTCATTTTGTTGCCCAGTGTCCCATACTGTCTGAACTCCGTATCCTGTATCTAGGCTATAAATCGCTTTCCAGGTCTCAGCTGCTTGATCTGTTAAATATCGTCGATATGGAGAGGTCGAAAGTTCTAGCACACTATGCATGTCATGCCTGGCAATATAGGTACGATTATAGTACCGAGTCATAATTGTTTAACTTGTATCTAAAATCAGCTTGTTTTTATAATTTAGTTTTTACTTATAGTTTTCTATTATTAACATTATCATATAGTTTATTTTTATGTTTTATTTTTCGCTTGCCTGAAAAAGAACAGCCAACTTCCGGCAGACGGATAATCATCCATGCTGTAAAATGCTTTTAATATTTTATATTGCCCGCGCAGGTGCCCCTTATGCAGAGAAAGGTTGCTCGATGTGTCCCACATAATAGAGGCGTGTCATGCCTTGGCTCCATACAGAGAGCGTGTAGGATTTAAGAAGAGTCCTCGAGCACGGTAGCGAGTTTCATAGTCCCCTGTTCCGCTTTTTATGGGAAATTGGTTTCTTTTATTGTATATAGTATGTCTTATGTGTTATGTGTCTATATGTTTTGTCTGTGTGCATGTATTTATTAGCGTGAATGCCGAGGGGTGAGGGTGAATATAACGTCATCATCGCCCCTCGAACGATGAAAGGGGCTGAAATGTCATAAGCCCCAGCAAAAAAAAAAAAAATTGTATATTATGTAATGCTTCTCTTTAATGTAAATAAAGCATGTTATCTATCTATCTATCCGTGTGCAAACGATAATATGATTGTGTCATAGAAAGTCCTTTAATATTTTGTATGTCCTCCTTTGGCTTTCAAAACTGCATCAGTCCTTCTGGGCATACTTCTCACGAGATTTCTGTACTGTTCTGGATCAATTAGGCCCCATTCAACTTGTGCTTTTTCCCAAAGTTGATCGAAGTTTGAAGCGTCTCCTGCAGCACCGGCTAAAGATTTTTTGGTTTTCCCCACAAGTGCTCAATTGGATTAAGGTTAGGTGACTGTGGGGGCCATTCCATGGCATTAAAACCACGATCAGCAAGCCACTCTTTGGTCAGTGGTTTCTTCACTTCCCGTCGCTCTTAATCCGGCCTCAGCAAATATCTCCGTTTGTTTCGGCACTGACATCCATATTATCATTATCACGCGGCCTACGCTGATTTTGGACAGCATTGTCAACCTATCCTGAACGAACGGAGCGCGTAGATAGAACGCCTTTTGGTCTCGGAAAATTTTGTTTTATGACCACTCCTCTTCTTTTTAAAACAACTGTCGTAAATTCCGGAAGATCTTTCAGGTTTTGTTATTACCACAATAATAACAATTTATATATTTTTTTAAATTTAACTATAAGGAAGTCCTTCTTGAAAAGATTTTATTATTTGATCTTTCAAAAATGTTGAAAATGGCTTCTTACTGTAATTAAACGGAATAGATCATAACCGTTCAGGAAAGAAAATATTTTCAATATGTAAGAAAAATAACTGATATCTGATAACAAATTTGAGACGAATTATTCAATGGTTTTTGCGAAATTTGCAATGAAGTAACCCTAGTCACAAAACTGTTCACATGAAGATTCGTAATAAACTGGCTCAATTCAAAGGTATAAACATAAATAAAGATTATTAGGGTGAATGTTTGTTTACCAACAGTTCAACGAACTCAATCCTATTGATGTTGTCTGGATTAAAAAATACGGGATTTGCAAACTAAAGATAATTGAAAATTGTTTACTGATGTGAACAAATATGTGAGTCACTGTATATCGTTTTGGTTTTTTAATTACATATTTACGGTTTCTTGCACCTCTAGAGTTAGTCCATTTCTCTTCCTTTTGGTACCATTCTAAGTAGGATAATTCTGTAATTGTCCACACTGTCACAAGGCCAAGTTGATAGAAAATAAGCACGGTTATTTGCAGGAATTGAGCAAATACCACATAAAATTATATTTTAGTAAGCTGTAAATTTTGCTGTTACCTATGTTACTTTAGTGCTTAAAAGTTTTAAAAGAATGTATACTTTACATAAATTTCAAATCCTGGTAGTAGATATTGGTTGTAAATATTTTGAAATTACAATTAATTAAGGTTTTTAGTTGAGATGAAAAAAAGTTAATGGCACGAGCGTGGAGTTGAGATAGGAAGTTGATGTCCGAGTGGATCGAGGTCACGATAGCTCAAGTGGTAGAGCAGCGGCGTATCTAGCCGAAGATCGTGGGTTCGAATCCCNTGTTTTTGAAAAAAAGCCTCCCCCCATGCAGGGCCGCTGGATTCGAACCCGGGACGGGGTACGGTGATGAGCGCCCAAACCGTTGCGGCCTATTGACTATTATTCTTATTTCTCATGTTTATCATATATGGACATGTATTCACAGTGCATAAAATTTTTGATTTTGATCATAGTGAATTTTTCGATTACTGATACTAGTATTGTACTTGAACGCACTGATAAAGGCTCTTTTTTTAAATTTAATTTAACAAGCAATGGATCAGAATGAACATTTAATCTTCTTGTGTACATCGTTGAAAAAAAAAGGAAAAATTTATTTTTAAAAGCAATTGCGAGATATATTATAATATGATGAAAAGGGCGGAGGGTTCCATTTGAAGTTTGTCACGTTTGGCAGTGTTTCCATTGTCAAACATATATTCTCTAAGACAGAAGTTTCCTCGGATTTCTTCTCCTCTGCTGTATCATAATTACTGTAGCAGGCCCGTCGGCGTAATGGAGTCCCTCATCCCCGGTCCTTTTAGCTCGGTGTAGTAGTTCACCTTCACAGTTCTGCCACCTCCCTCAAAGCCGGAGCAATTTCCACCAAGATGACTTTATTAATTTCTCCTATACGCGAATTGGCTTTTCCGACGTAGGCTTCCACCGGCGCTCGACAAGGCAGTCTTTGTGTTCCGTCATCTCGCCCGACCCATTTTCCGCCTCAGGAGAAAAGTTTTTGACGTCATGAAATGACTTGGAATCGTCTTCGAGATTTAATAAGAAAGTTTAACAGATAATTAAAATATTTTATATCAAAACTTTCTTTCGGATTGTTTCAATTATTCGGTTTGGATTAACTGCTAGTATTTCATCTTTTAGTCTCAATACTGAACATAAATTATTAAGATTATAATTACTACAAATAAACAATATTATAATATAAAATGGCGGGAAAATTCAAAAGGTGGGGTTGAGATAGGAAGTTAATGTCCGGGCGGATCGAGGTCACGATAGCTCAAGTGGTGGAGTAGCGACGTATCAAGCCGAAGATCGTGGGTTCGAATCCCGCTCGTGCCAGTGACTTTTTTATCGCGACTAAAAACCTTAATTAATTGTAATATGATGTTTGTAGATCGACCTGCAGATAAACAATGTAGAGTTCAATATCTTCTTTAAGGTCTTTACTAGGATTTATTTTATTGAGCATTAATTTTTTTATTCTCTGAGTCACACCGGGAATGTAGGTGATTGACCTGAAACCAATGGAAGTTGAAGTAGGTTCCACCTCAACATTCACCAACGGAATACCAACAGAGTTATTCATCCTAACTCTAAATCCATTCATAAGTTTGAAAATAAGTGCCAGCGGATAATGATTTGTTAATAAAATTCTTTTTACCTTTTTATTTTTTTTTTATTTTCTACGAATCTAGGATCACAGAGCCCTAAGGCAATTTTCCATCACTCTCCACTTCAAAAGTAAATCTAAGTGCAGAGTGATATGAGTTAAAAGATTCAAAAGTTTTTTGGAAATGCTCCTTTGGTACAACTGCCAGAAGGTCATCCATGTATTTAATTAAGAATTTTATATCGTAAGGGAGTTGGAGCAACCACTCTAGCAAATCAGTCTTTACCAGATCAGCAAGAATTGGGGATAAAACATCCCCCATGGCAACACAATCCTTCTGCTTATAGATATCATCTCCATATTTAAAGTAGCCAGTCATGGACGTGAACTCCAACGCCTCCATAAATATCTCAATAGGTAGATCTGGGAAGCAACTCTCCAGCTCACCCCATTTTTTATGTACAATATACGTGATAAGACCTAATGGCACCGACGTAAATAATGATTCCACATCAAAAGAAACAACAACCTCATCCTCCGTCACTCTTAAATTTTCCAGTTGTTGTTTCACGTCAAGTGAATGTTTTACATTAAACCCATTACACAACCGCCAAGACCGACAACACCTCATGTACCCATTTTGATAAACTATAAGAGGGAGACTTGTTTGTGGACTTTTGGAAGTCCATAGATCTTGGGTGGAACCTAGTAAAGACCTTAAAGAAGATATTGAACTCTACATTAATTGTAATATATTAATTGGTCAAGCGGACCACGAAATTAGTAATTATAATATATTGTAAAACATTTACAATGTTTGGTTAAGGTTATTTCAATCACCAAAGCATGCAGTTTTAATTTCGGCACACTCACTCTCTCACACATTATTAAATACGTTATTTATTTTTTATACCATTCACTCAACTAGGGTAACGGAGTACTTGATATACCTCCAACATACTTTACATACTCTAACTAGTCTAATTGAGAGTTGCTGTCAACCAATCAACAGCAAAACAAAAAATATAAGTGCTAAACTAAGTGGTTTTGGTGGTGAAATTGTTGCACAAAACCAATACGACCACAAGAATAGCACTGCACTCTATGTTCTGAAGATGACCCGAATAAATGTCGAAACGTGGGCAAAAAATAAAAACGTTATTTTTTTAAACTCCCTCATTCTTGACCGCTCCTCAAAGAAGAAAAAAAGCATATAAAATAAAAAAGGACACATTTAGGCTTGTTAATAGTACAAGTAGATCCCTTACATATACCAGCTCGAAACTAATTTTAGAACTTCTAACACACCTGTATAACATCAAAAAAAATTATATGAAATAAAAGTTTACTTAAAACAACTAAAATACTACGGCGATTACCACCTTGTGAAATGGGACTTTGTGTCAATGTTTACTAACATACCATTATCAGAATCCGTTAACGTAATCGGCAAAAAATTTAAATAAACCGCATAGAAACCTACTTAAAAACGAATTCTTAACATTAACTTTTTTCATCTCAACTAAAAACCTTAATTATTTAAAGAAGAATTTTTCAAATTTTTAGATTATTCCTAAGCAAAACATATTTTAAATTTAACAATAAATATACAAACAAATTAAAGCTTACATGTGAGAGGCTGTTTATCTCCAGTAATATCTGATATATTCTCAACGATTTAATTAATAATATAAAAAAGCCAAAATACAATTTAAAAAAAAAGTATGTTGATGATACCTTTGTCTGTGTTCACAAGGATGACAGAAAATTAATGGTACAAGATTTTTTCAATGCGAATAGAGAAATTAAATTCATGGGGGAAATTGAATCGGATAAAAAAGTTATAACATTTTTGGACATGTACAGTGTGTCGTTTTTAGAAGACCCGGATGAACTTCTCTTGAAGCAACGACGCTAAAAAAATATGTGTTTGAAATTTTTAAAGAATAGTTTCAAATATTTAATTGTTTTGAAAAAAATTTATTATTTTAAAGGGTATTTCGAGTCCAGATCAACTTCGAATGAAATATGATTCTATACATCCTGAAAGGTCATTTTAAAGGATTTTTTACGCCGAAAATGATCCAATCGACTCTTTAATTGGTCATAAAATAGTTATGGCAAAAAGTTTGAAAAAAACGCATTTCGTTTGTTTCGTCGTTGATTTCAACAATTTGCTTTTTCACCAAATATAACATTAATTGTCTTTATTGTTTAAATTCTGTCATTGTTTGTCAAACTCGCATTATGAAAGGAAATTTTAATTCCGGGAATTGATAAATTTTACAATATTCGTTAAATTCAGCATTCCATTCAATATGAACCGAGGAGCACATTTTTCCGATCAAAAAGCGCGTTGATACCCCGTATATTTTTTTTTCCAAAACAGTAGAAATTGGAAACTAGACTAAAAAATATTAAACAGGTATTTTTGTTTTTTGATAGCATCAGCATGTTCAAGAGAAATTCAGCCTGCCCAACTATAAAGGACACTCTGTATAAACTAGAAAACCAAACCTTTAATATTAACATGTATAAACACTATATCTACAAGTTCAACATAATTATAACATAATTCACTAGTTTTCGTGGAGTTAGTTGAGATAAAAAAGTCAATGTCACGAGCGGGATTCGAACCCACGACCTTCGGCTTCATACGCCGCTCAATCCGTCCGTAATTTTGATAGGCGTTTCGACGTTCACAATTATAAATAAAAATACACAATATATTTGAAAAATGGCCAAAAGAGGGAAAATTCGAATGGTGGGTTGAAATGGGGAGTTAGTGTCCGAGTGGGTCGAAGTCACAATAGCTCACGTGGTTGAGCAGCGGCGTATCAAGCCGAAGGTCGTGGGTTCGAATCTCGCTCGTGACACTGATTTTTTATCTCAACTAAAAACCTTAATTAATTGAAAGATATTAATTGGTCAAGCGGACCTCGAAAACTAGTGAATTGAATAACTGTATATTTTCACTAAAGCTCTCCGTGGCCATTTCAATTGTCGCCGAGAATCAAATAATTTCACGACATTTGAAAAATGGCAAAAAGGAGGGAAAATTCAAAAGTTGGAGTTGAGATGGGAAGTTAGTGTCCGAGTGGATCGAAGTCGCAATAGCTCAAGTGGTAGAGCAGCGGCGTATCAAGCCGAAGATCGTGGGTTCGAATCCCGCTCGTGACACTGACTTTTTTATCTCAACTTAAAACCTTAATTAATTGAATGTTATTAATTGGTCAAGCGGACCACGAAAAATAGTGAATTTATGAAAGGTGTTGGTTGTGATAAAAAAAGTCAGTGTCACGAGCGGGATTCGAACCCACGACCTTTGGCTGAATACGCCGCTACTCTACCAGCAGCTATAGCCCACGTAGTAGAGTAGCGGCGTATTTAGCCGAAGGTCGTGGGTTCCAATCCCTCTCGTGACACTGACTTTTTTATCTCAACTAATAACGCTAATTAATTGAAAGATTATAATATAATAATGAATTTATTGAATTTTTTTGAAACATTAGTGATCTTACATTCTACAGAAATAATTTAAACTTTACTTCATTTTTAGCCGAACATCACTGTCTTAAAACCCTAACAAATAAGATTATCACCAAACAAAGTAATGTATATAGTTTAATTAAAGTAACTGAGAAATAGCCTAAAACTAAAAATACACAATTAACAACAATATTTCTCGTATTGAACAACAGGGTGAATACAAAAAATAAGTAATAATAAAATAACTTTGGTGAGAAGAAAATCAGTAAAGTACGGATTCCCAGTCAGCCAGATAACCACTTCGAGTTAACTTCTAACGGCATATACTCTCCAGGGATCCTGGCAAAATGACAAGAACACACTTACTTTCGTTCCTATCGGCCACCGGCCCATTTGTTCACTTTTTTCAAGTTTACCATGTTTAACCGCCCCGGGCTTACAAATATTTTTACGACAATGCATCGCAAATTACCTGTGTTAAAACATAATATTGTTTGTACGAAATTCGCTGTTGTGCAATGTTTAAAAACCCCTTTCGCCGTTCTAGACCGGTTTCGACACAGGACAATGATTCCATTGTATTTAATTACCGTTTGTTTTCGGTTGGGTGGCATTTGAATAATAGCCTGCATTCTGGATTAGCCAAGTCTGATTTAAATAAAATTCCCTTCCCGAACACTTAAAACAGTAATTTACCTGAGGGGATTTTTATTGATCCAGAGCCGGAGTGTTTAAACGGTTGCCGGTTGGTAAATTTACAATCGAATTTCGATTATGAGCATTGCACCGAGGATACTGATCTTAATGATGATCCGGCGCCGCTTTGTCGAATTACGGCTCATTGTAAATAATGCCGTTTGACCTGCCACGCTCAGTTATTGGGTTTGTCGTTTCACTCAGAGGGGTTTTCGGTTCAATCCCTATTCGCTTTTTATCCGCTTTCAAAGCATTTAAGCGAAAGGAAAAATATTTTTAAAAATAAGCATTACTTTACACAAAAGTATTCTCTGAGTAAAAATTCTCCAAAGAGACTTTTCATAACCCATTTATGTTTAATTGTCTATTTGACCATACTAATTATTTCAATTAATTATTCTTTTTATGCAATGTCTTGGTTGAGATAAAAAAGTCAGTGTCACGAGCGGGATTCGAACCCACGAACTTCGGCTCAATCGCCCAAACCACTTGGGCTATCTCAACTTCGATCCACTCGGACACCAACTCCCCATCTCAACCTACAACCTTTCTCATTTTACCTCTTTTTGCCATTTTTCAAAGGATTCGATTCTCAGAGACTTATGAAGATTGCCACAGCGAGCTGTTAGTGAACTGATTACTTCTATTATTTATTATATTAATCCATTTATATTTAGTAGTCTAATTACTACGATGGCGATTCGGAATGTAATAAACAATCAAAAATATCAAAAATGAAAAAATTGGCTTGCAAAATTTGACCACTATCAACATCTAAAGAAATTCAGCCTCATTAAATATCAAATTCATTATGTGAATACATATTTACTTTAAATGTTCAGCATTTTAGCCTGCATAGAGCAATTCTAAGGTGACATCCAGTCTTCTCTCCTCTTTTCCATCAATTACTCCAACGTTTTCTCATTAAATTAATACATATTTCTTTAGCGGCCATAATTGACCATATTAATTATACGAAATGTTCTTTTTATCTAAGGTTTTTGGTTGATATAAAAAATTAGTATCCCTAGCGGGACTCGAACCCTCGACCGAGCTCTACCACTTGAGCGATCGTGACTTGGATCTCCCAGGACACCAACTACTCATTTCATCCGACAACCGTTCGAATTTTATCTGTTTTACCACATTTGCAAATCAGTTGGTGTCCGGTATGATCGAAGTCACGATAGTTTAAGTGGTTAGAGCAGCGGCGTATTGAGCCGAAGTTCGTGGGTTCGAATCACGCTCGTGACATTAGCTTTTTCGTCTCAATCAAAGCCTTACATAAAAGTATAATTAATCGAAATTTTGCATAACGTTTCCGTTATCTCAACGTCACTGTTAGATACCGTTGACGCTATTTAGATTTTGCCGCTTACGCTATGTTAACCTGGGAGTTTGTAGTAGTTCAGATTATAGTCGTAACTGGCAAGCATGTAAACAAGGTCCATGCTTTTCAAAACATTGATTTTCTCTCGGTTGCGACCGATAGTTTGGGAAACGCTAAAGACCTGATAGCTGTAGAAGATCTAACTTAAAAAGTAAACATTAATCTTTAATGATTAATAACCGGGCGATTCTGAGCAAGTTCAGTTTAAATGAAATTGCGGACGAAAAGTGTCAAAAACTCGTAAGAAAAAAAGGACTTACTTTAGCAATTTTAGAATTTAATTTTCTCTCGATTACTTATGATAGTTTGGGAAACGCTGAAGACCTGATAGTTGTAGACCCTCTAGCATAAAACATAAACATTACTTACCGTGCGTTTCTGGACAAGTTCAGTTTAATTGAAATAGAGGACATCAAGTGTCAAAAACTCTTAAGAAAAAAAGGTCGTACATTAGCAATTTTACAATTGGATTTTCTCGCGATTGTTGACGACAGTTTGGCAAATGCTGAAAACCCGATAGTTGCAGATGCTGAAACAAAAAAGTATTAATTACCGGGCGATTCTGGGTATGTTCAATTTAAACTAAATCGAAGAGGAAAAGTATCATCAACTCTTAAATGAACAAGCTTTTCATTAGCTTAGCAATATAATTTAGTTCACTATTTTTCGTGGTCCGCTTGACCAATTAATGTCATACAATTAATAAAGGTTGTAAGTTGAGATAAAAAAGTCAGCGTCACGAGCGGGATTCGAACCCACGACCTTCGGCTTGATACGCCGCTGCTCTACCACTTGAGATATCGTGACATCGATCCACTCGGACACCAACTTCCCATCTCAACCCACCTTTCGAATTTTCCCACAATATTAGAGGATCTCAAAGAATTCCTCGAACTAATTAATTCTCTACATTTTAATATAACTTGTTTTTTTGTTTTTCACATCCTACGTGTATTTGTAAAATTTAAACAATGTTTAAAAAAATCCGGGCCCTGAAGATGATCTCAATAAAGGTCGAAACGTTGGCACGATAAGGAAAATGTTTTTTTAAACATACGCCACACCAGACCGCATCTCACGATCTCCAAATAATCATAAATTTTACATTGGAAATTAATAATTGTTTGAAGGTTTTAGACCTAAAATTGTCCATAATAAACAACCTAATTGAAACAGACGTATATAGAAAACCCACAAATACAGACGCTATGATACCAGCGGATTCTTCTCACCCTTGGAATGCTGCTGGTTTCATTTGGCTAATAGACCGTATGTTAAAACTTCCATTAACACCTGCTAACTATAAAAAACAATTAGAAACTATTCAAACCTTAACAAAAAACAATGGATATCTAGAAATATTTATTGATAGGTTGCTAATCAAAAGAATAAAAAAAATAATTTTAAAACAACCAACAATAGGAACCAGTCACCCCAACATAAATGAATCATTAGGTTTCCGTTGTTTGCTGTTCGTTGATGAATTATCAGAAAAAGTTAATAAAATTTTTAAACAAGAATGTTTTAGAATAGCTTTTAGAAGTACGTGTTCACTTAGAACCATCCTCTCAAAATCTAAAGACAAGGTAGACAACTTGGCAAAAAAGTGGGGGTTTACCAACTTAATTTTAATGATTGCGACATTAAATGTATAGGACAAAGCGGTGGAGAAATAAAATCGAGAGTTAAAGAACACTTGCCTAAAATCGAACAAATTTTCGGAATTTAAGGACCATCTAAAAGAAGAAAAACACAATTTAAATTTAAATTTAAATACAGCAGTGTTACATAGTTTCAACTATGTGAGGCTTGAGAAATTTGAAATTAAAAAATGTAAAATTGAACATGGAGATAAATGCATTAATAATATAATAGATATTGATCTCCCTCCTATTTTAAATATGTACATAAATAATATTAAACGTCCAATTTAATTTTTATTAATTTTATCATTAATTTACTAATTTATTATTAAGGTATTATTTTAATTTAATTTTTATCTTTTATCTTTAATCACTAATTTATAATTAATTTCTTAGAGTATTTATTAGTATTATATTTACTTGTGTTATAATTTCCGCTATTCGCACGTTCAAAATTGAGCGGCATTAAAAACCAGCTTCTCATTGGAATGTAGCGGTGGCGGGGGTATCGGCTGGTTCACTTTTGCAATTCATGTCGAGAGACGTGATTGTAGAACTCTTTCAACTGATGATGAGCTATAAGCTCGAAATCTGGAACGTTGGAAAAAACTTACTAGTAAACTACCTTTTTAAAAGGATTGAACCCCGCACTCACTCCACTATTCATCATTTCTATTAATTTGAAAGATTCTTTTGTAAGGACAAATCGTACTAAATAAAAAATAAAAAAAACTTTTAACTTAATTTACACGAAAAGCCCTTTGACATTCCGCACAAATAAATAAACATTGATATTTACCTTTTTGATTGATCCCTCTGTAAAGGCGTCGAGGGCAAAATGAATGTATCTTAGCGGCCAAAAGGATAGAAAGGACAGGAAGTACGAAAGGTCGCCGATATTGGGTTGGATGTCTCCTTTTCTTCCTCTTATATCTCAAGCGCTGAGGATAAAAGAAGGCTTTGATCGATGTAACCGTCCAACGAGAAAATACAGGAGAGCCACTAGAATTTTTTTTAAAGGAAAATATTTTTGCACAAGAAATGAAATACAAAATAATGAAAAGATTTGGCCTTTATAAACAGTAATAAAAGTTGGTGAAATTGGTTCAAGGGTTACAAAACATGACAAAACCCATCGCGACTTTCCGTATTAGTGATGATACGGAATGGTTTTTTATATGGTAATCACTTCATACTGTTTAATAATCTATATGTATGCAAGTCTCAGATGTAGGGGCATGTTGACATGCTCTGGATCAATGGGGGTACCACCTGTTTTTTTAATCAAAACAACCACCCCTTTTCTACGGCGTTCACACGGTCAACACACATTCTAACAATTTCCATAAAATAACAATCGGACGAGAAATTCGACGAGTTACATTGTCCGCCAGGGATCATGGCCGTTATCGCACGGCATGAGTGGGATTTGCATGTCTAATGGAAATTCCCTACACATAGATCATGCCTTCTCTGTATTTATTTCGTCATTTCCATTCTGTTTATAAGGACTTTATAATTGTACTAATTGATATATCGAGATAAAATACATTTTACAAGCATTCATATTAATTTAATTGATATTCAAAATACACCAAAACTACGTAATAAAATATATAGTAACGAAAATGTAATAATGAAAATAAAGAAAAAAAAAGACAAAATTCTTCAAATTTACTCACACAATATCAAGTTTAAAATTATACTGGAATATGAAAAACATCATTTATCTCAATGATTAATTCTTGTTTCAATTTAAAGGTCCATGCATCCTCCATTTATACTGCTGGCATTGATTGCTCCTCATTATTAAGTGTAGCTACATCAAACTCCTAAATTAAATGTTAAATTAAAATTATTACATGACTTGAATTACCTAAAAAACAGACTCATTAACAATACCCACTCACGCTAAGAAAATGATTACCTAACAGTTGGCAGGGCTCTGAGTACATGTGCAAGACTGAGGTCCTGCCCCTACAACCATATACAAATTCAGTAAGATAGTCCTAATTCTACCGACTTCCTTCCATTCGTGCTAATAAATACATTCATACAGTATCTACAGAATTTCATTCATCCATTAGACTAATTTCCTTTTGTCGGGCTTGTGGAGTACTCGATATTCCTCGACATCCACGTCCATTTACACAAAACATTCACGCTAATAAATACATTCATATTGGAGAGGTCGCAGCATCTCGGTAGTATTACTACAACCTTGATAGCGGTGATCTGTCCCTCACATACAAGTATATAATTACCTAAACTAATTTGGCGGGCCTGTGAGCTACTCGATATTCAGTCACAGCCACACCCAGACATACCTCATCACGCACGCTACTAAATACATTCACACTGTAAAATGAAGATATACCACGTGTAGTTGGATAATCCATACGATTTATTTTATTTGAAGTACCTAATAAGATTATCTTTGAAGTCACTGTTATGCTTAAGAACTATTTCCAGATTTTATATTTAAGCATAGTATTTCTACTCACTCACAGTGTTTGTCTTCTGTGTAATTGTGCCATTCTTGTGTGTCGTGTCGAGAGTGCCAGTGAGATTTTGCTATTTTGTGTTTATGTACTTTGATTGAATATATAAAATATATTTTGCATTGTATAAATTCACTTTTCCACATCCAAAATGTAATTGTAATATGTAAACAATGTTTATAAATCCCAGGCCCTGAAGATGATCTCAATAAAGTTCGAAACGTTGGCACAATAAAAAAAATATTTTTCTGAAACCTACATCACACCAGACCGCATCTCACGATTTCTAAATAAATAAGTTTAATGTTATCTTATTTTCTTACAACCTATATGCTATAAAAATAATTACGATACATGATTAAAACAATAAAAATGATACAAAAATGTACAAAATGTGGCCTTTCAAAATAAAATTTTATTTTATGACCACTCTTCTTTTTAAAACAACTGTCGTAAATCAGGTTTTGTTATTACCACAATAATAACAATTTATATATTTTTTAAAATTTAACGATAAGGAAGTCCTTCTTGAAAAGATTTTATTATTTGATCTTTCAAAAATGTTGAAACTGGCTTCATACTGTAATTAAACGGAATAGATCATAACCGTTAAGGAAAGGAAATATTTTCAATATGTAAGAAAAATAACTAAATTGATATCTGATAACAAATTTGAGACGAATTATTCAATGGTTTTTGCGAAATTTACAATGAAGTGACCCGAGTCACAAAACTGTTCACATGAAGACTCGCAATAAACTGGCTCAATTCAAAGGTATAAACATAAATAAAGATTATTAGGGTGAATGTTTGTTTACCAACAGTTCAACGAACTCAATCCTATTGATGTTGTCTGGGTTAAAAAATCCGGGATTTGCAAACTAAAGATAATTGAAAATTGTTTACTGATGTGAACAAATATGTGAGTCACTGTATATCGTTTTGGTTTTTTAATTACATATTTACGGTTTCTTGCACCTCTAGAGTTAGTCCATTTCTCTTCCTTTTGGTACCATTCTAAGTAGGATAATTCTGTAATTGTCCACACTGTCACAAGGCCAAGTTGATAGAAAATAAGCACGGTTATTTGCAGGAATTGAGCAAATACCACATAAAATTATATTTTAGTAAGCTGTAAATTTTGCTGTTACCTATGTTACTTTAGTGCTTAAAAGTTTTAAAAGAATGTATACTTTACATAAATTTCAAATCCTGGTAGTAGATATTGGTTGTAAATATTTTGAAATTACAATTAATTAAGGTTTTTAGTTGAGATGAAAAAAAGTTAATGGCACGAGCGTGGAGTTGAGATAGGAAGTTGATGTCCGAGTGGATCGAGGTCACGATAGCTCAAGTGGTAGAGCAGCGGCGTATCTAGCCGAAGATCGTGGGTTCGAATCCCGCTCGTGCCATTGACTTTTTTTCATCTCAACTAAAAACCTTAATTAATTGTAATGATTTAATTGGTCAAGCAGACCACGAAATTAGTGAATATTTTGAAATATTCACATGTACCTTGTTTTTATTTTCTTTTTTAATCTCAATGAGTCAATTAAATATAGGAAATTGATATTAAGTTACTTCGTATTTGTTAATTGAAAAAAAAATATAGGACTTGATGATGATGGAATAATCAACCGAAAACTTGGCACAGCCCATGTTGTTTTTGATCCATATGACCTGTAAAGATGATCTCATCACCCAAACTTATGAACAGTCAGTTCCTTCGTCAAGATTTCTCGAAATTTATTTAGAAATCGTGAGATGCTGTCTGGTGTGATGTAGGTTTCAGAAAAACATTTTTTATTGTGCCAACGTTTCGATCTCAATAAAGATCGAAACGTTGGCACGATAAAGGAAATGTTTTTCTGAAACCTACATCACACCAGACCGCATCTCACGATTTCTAAATAAATCTCGATTAACGGTCACTAATCACCACACATTTCTAGAAATACGTTTCCTTCATCATGACTTTCATTAATAATCAGACTATTATTTATTTATTTTTTACGAGGGTTCGCAACAGCAAAGGTCAACCCTTAGGATGCCGGTGTTTTTGAAAAAAAGCCTCCCCCCATGCAGGGCCGCTGGATTCGAACCCGGGACGGGGTACGGTGATGAGCGCCCAAACCGTTGCGGCCTATTGACTATTATTCTTATTTCTCATGTTTATCATATATGGACATGTATTCACAGTGCATAAAATTTTTGATTTTGATCATAGTGAATTTTTCGATTACTGATACTAGTATTGTACTTGAACGCACTGATAAAGGCTCTTTTTTTAAATTTAATTTAACAAGCAATGGATCAGAATGAACATTTAATCTTCTTGTGTACATCGTTGAAAAAAAAAGGAAAAATTTATTTTTAAAAGCAATTGCGAGATATATTATAATATGATGAAAAGGGCGGAGGGTTCCATTTGAAGTTTGTCACGTTTGGCAGTGTTTCCATTGTCAAACATATATTCTCTAAGACAGAAGTTTCCTCGGATTTCTTCTCCTCTGCTGTATCATAATTACTGTAGCAGGCCCGTCGGCGTAATGGAGTCCCTCATCCCCGGTCCTTTTAGCTCGGTGTAGTAGTTCACCTTCACAGTTCTGCCACCTCCCTCAAAGCCGGAGCAATTTCCACCAAGATGACTTTATTAATTTCTCCTATACGCGAATTGGCTTTTCCGACGTAGGCTTCCACCGGCGCGGAAAAATCGTGAATTAAAAACAAATTAGATTATTGGAGTTGAGGACGCCTTTTCTCCGACACCCTTTCTAAAAGATTATAAATAATTTACAAATCATTATCCTGAAAGTTTTCCTACCTAAAAAACACAATTTTCCAAATTAAATATTCACTGATTTGAATATATTGTTGTATTATTTTGTATTAATTTTAAAAAATTAAATGCTCACATACATACTTAATTGCTTATTAAAAAGCCAAAAATAGTATTAATTTGTTTAAATGCACAAAAATTAAAGATATTTACATACGTCCATATAAATGAATCCCAAGTTACTATGAATTAATGACCACATAAAAAAATATACATTCAACTCATTCTATATTAATAATAATTTCTTGCAAATAATTAATCTTTATGTAAGGTATTCGTTGAAATGAAAAAGCAAGTGTCACGAGCGGGATTCGAACCCGCGACCTTCGGCTTGATAAGCCGCTGCTCTACTACTTGGGCTATCGTGACTTCGATCCTCTCAAACACGAACTAACAACTTTAAACCATCT